>NC_088243.1:64515037-64690037 GCF_036934945.1 Oncorhynchus masou masou | reverse complement strand
CTCTCTCTCGCTGTGTCTCTCTCTCTCGCTGTCTCTCTCTCGCTCTCGCTGTGTCTCTCTCTCTCTCTCGCTGTGTATCTCTCTCTCTCTCGCTGTGTCTCTCTCTCTCTCGCTGTGTCTCTCTCTCGCTGTGTGTCTCTCTCGCTGTCTCTCTCTCTCTCTCTCGCTGTGTCTCTCTCTCTCTCGCTGTGTCTCTCTCTCTCTCGCTGTGTCTCTCTCTCTCTCGCTGTGTCTCTCTCTCTCGCTGTGTCTCTCTCTCTTTCTCTCGCTGTGTCTCTCTCTCTCTCGCTGTGTCTCTTTCTCTCGCTGTGTCTCTCTCTCTCGCTGTGTCTCTCTCTCTCTCTCTCTCTCTCTCTCTTTCTGTGTCTCTCTCTCTCTTGCTGTCTCTCTCTCTCTCGCTGTGTGTCTCTCTCTCTCTCTCTCGCTGTGTGTCTCTCTCTCGCTGTGTGTCTCTCTCTCTCTCGCTGTGTGTGTCTCTCTCTCGCTGTGTCTCTCTCGCTGTGTCTCTCTCGCTGTGTCTCTCTCTCGCTGTGTCTCTCTCGCTGTGTGTGTGTCTCTCTCTCTCACTGTGTCTCTCTCTCGCTGTGTGTCTCTCTCTCTCTCTCTCGCTGTGTGTGTCTCTCTCTCTCTCTCTCTCGCTGTGTCTCTCTCTCTCTCGCTGTGTCTCTCTCTCTCTCTCTCTCTTTCTGTGTCTCTCTCTCTCTTGCTGTCTCTCTCTCTCGCTGTCTCTCTCTCTCTCTCTCGCTGTGTGTCTCTCTCTCGCTGTGTGTCTCTCTCTCGCTGTGTGTCTCTCTCTCGCTGTGTGTCTCTCTCTCTCTCGCTGTGTGTGTCTCTCTCTCTCGCTGTGTCTCTCTCGCTGTGTCTCTCTCGCTGTGTCTCTCTCTCGCTGTGTCTCTCTCGCTGTGTGTGTGTCTCTCTCTCTGTGTCTCTGTCTCTCTCACTGTGTCTCTCTCTCGCTGTGTGTCTCTCTCTCTCTCTCTCGCTGTGTGTGTGTCTCTCTCTCTCTCTCTCTCTCTCTCTCTCGCTTTGTCTCTCTCTCTCTCTCTCTCTCTCTCTCTCTGTCTCTCAATTCTATTCAATTCAATTCAAGGGCTTTATTGGCATGGGAAACATGTGTTAACATTGCCAAAGCAAGTAAGGTAGATAATATATAAAGTGAAATAAACAATACATATTAACAGTAGACATCACACAGAAGTTTCAAAACAATAAAGACATTACAAATGTCATATTATATATAATGTACAAATGGTAAAGGACACAAGATAAAATAAATAAGCATAGATATGGGTTGTATTTACAATGGTGCGTGTTCTTCACTGGTTGCCCTTTTCTCGTGGCAACAGGTCACAAATCTTGCTGCTCTGATGGCACACTGTGGAATTTCACCCAGTAGAAATTGGATTTGTTTTCGAATTCTTTGTAGATCTGTGTAATCTGAGGGAAATATGTCTCTCTAATATGGTCATACATTGGGCAGGAGGTTAGGAAGTGCAGCTCAGTTTCCACCTCATTTTGTGGGCAGTGAGCACATAGCCTGTCTTCTCTTGAGAGCCATGTCTGCCTACGGCGGCCTTTCTCAATAGCAAGGCTATGCTCGCTGAGTCTGTACATAGTCAAAGCTTTCCTTATTTTTGTGTCAGTCACTGTGGTCAGGTATTCTGCCGCTGTGTACTCTGTGTAGGGCCAAATAGCATTCTAGTTTGCTCTGTTTTTTTGTTAATTCTTTCCAATGTGTCAAGTAATTATCTTTTTGTTTTCTCATGATTTAGTTTTGTCTAATTGTGCTGCTGCTCTGTAGGGTGTGTTTGTGAACAGAGCCCCAGGACCAGCTTGCTTAGGGGACTCTTCTCCAGGTTCATCTCTCTGTAGGTGATGGCTTTGTTGTGGAAGGTTTGGGAATCGCTTCCTTTTAGGTGGTTATAGAATTTAACAGCTCTTTTCTGGATTTTGATAATTAGTGGGTATCGGCCTAATTCTGCTCTGCATGCATTATTTGGTGATCTACGTTGTACACGGAGGATATTTTTGCAGAATTCTGCGTGCAGAGTCTCAATTTGGTGTTTGTCCCATTTTGTGAAGTCTTGGTTGATGACCTGACCCCAGACCTCACAACCATAAAGGGCAATGGGCTCTATGACTGATTCAAGTATTTTTAGCCAAATCCTAATTGGTATGTTGAAATTTATGTTCCTTTTGATGGCATAGAATGCCCTTCTTGCCTCTTGCTGTGCTCTCTCTGTCTCTCTCTCTGTGTCTCTCTCTCTCTCTCTCTCTCTCTCTGTGTGTCTCAGTCTCTCTCTCTCGCTGTGTGTCTCTCTCTCTCGCTGAGTGTCTCTCTCTCTCTCTGTGTGTCTCTCTCTCTCTCTCTCTCTCTCTCTCTCTGTGTCTCTCTCGCTCTCTCTGTGTCTCTGTCTCTCTCGCTCTCTCTGTGTCTCTGTCTCGCTCTCTCTCTGTGTCTCTGTCTCGCTCTCTCTGTCTCTGTCTCTCTCTCTCTCTCTCTCTGTGTCTCTGTCTCTCTCTCCGTGTCTCTCTGTGTCTCTCTCTCTGTGTCTCTCTCTCTCTCTCTCTCTGTATGTCTCTGTCTCTCTCTCTGTGTCTCTCTCGCTTTCGCTGTGTGTCTCGCCGTGTGTGTCTCGCTTTGTCTCTCGGTCTCACTGTGTGTGTCTCGTTGTCTCGGTCTTGCTGTGTCTCTCTTTTGCTGTGCGTGTGTCTCGCTGTCTCGGGCTTGCTGTGTCTCTCTCTTGCTGTGCGTCTCTCTCTCATTGTGTGTCTCTCGCTCGCTCGCTCGCTGTGTGATTAAATTCAATTGACTTTATTGACATGGCAAGTTAAATTACTTACATTGTCAAAGTATACATATAAAGAAAAAATAATTTTATTTATATATACAGTGCCTTGCGGAAGTATTCGGCCCCCTTGAACTTTGCGACCTTTTGCCACATTTCTGGCTTCAAACATAAAGATATAAAACTGTATTTTTTTGTAAAGAATCAACAACAAGTGGGACACAATCATGAAGTGGAACGACATTTATTGGATATTTCAAACTTTTTTAACAAATCAAAAACTGAAAAATTGGGCGTGCAAAATTATTCAGCCCCTTTACTTTCAGTGCAGAAAACTCTCTCCAGAAGTTCAGTGAGGATCTCTGAATGATCCAATGTTGAACTAAATGACTAATGATGATAAATACAATCCACCTGTGTGTAATCAAGTCTCCGTATAAATGCACCTGCACTGTGATAGTCTCAGAGGTCCGTTAAAAGCGCAGAGAGCATCATGAAGAACAAGGAACACACCAGGCAGGTCCGAGATACTGTTGTGAAGAAGTTTAAAGCCGGATTTGGATACAAAAAGATTTCCCAAGCTTTAAACATCCCAAGGAGCACTGTGCAAGCGATAATATTGAAATGGAAGGATTATCAGACCACTGCAAATCTACCAAGACCTGGCCGTCCCTCTAAACTTTCAGCTCATACAAGGAGAAGACTGATCAGAGATGCAGCCAAGAGGCCCATGATCACTCTGGATGATCTGCAGAGATCTACAGCTGAGGTGGGAGACTCTGTAGGACATAGGACAACAATCAGTCGTATATTGCACAAATCTGGCCTTTATGGAAGAGTGGCAAGAAGAAAGCCATTTCTTAAAGATATCCATAAAAAGTGTTGTTTAAAGTTTGCCACAAGCCACCTGGGAGACACACCAAACATGTGGAAGAAGGTGCTCTGGTCAGATGAAACCAAAATTGAACTTTTTGGCAACAATGCAAAACGTTATGTTTGGTGTAAAAGCAACACAGCTCATAACCCTGAACACACCATCCCCACTGTCAATCATGGTGGTGGCAGCATCATGGTTTGGGCCTGATTTTCTTCAGCAGGGACAGGGAAGATGGTTAAAATTGATGGGAAGATGGATGGAGCCAAATACAGGACCATTCTGGAAGAAAACCTGATGGAGTCTGCAAAAGACCTGAGACTGGGACGGAGATTTGTCTTCCAACAAGACAATGATCCAAAACATAAAGCAAAATCTACAATGGAATGGTTCAAAAATAAACATATCCAGGTGTTAGAATGGCCAAGTCAAAGTCCAGACCTGAATCCAATCGAGAATCTGTGGAAAGGACTGAAAACTGCTGTTCACAAATGCTCTCCATCCAACCTCACTGAGCTCGAGCTGTTTTGCAAGGAGGAATGGGAAAAAAATACAGTCTCTCGATGTGCAAAACTGATAGAGACATACCCCAAGCGACTTACAGCTGTAATTGCAGCAAAAGGTGGCGCTACAACGTATTAACTTAAGGGGGCTGAATAATTTTGCACGCCCAATTTTTCAGTTTTTGATTTGTTAAAAAAGTTTGAAATATCCAATAAATGTCGTTCCACTTTATGATTGTGTCCCACTTGTTGTTGATTCTTCACAAAAAAAATACAGTTTTATGTCTTTATGTTTGAAGCCTGAAATGTGGCAAAAGGTTGCAAAGTTCAAGGGGGCCGAATACTTTCGCAAGGCACTGTATACATACATACATACATACATACATACATACATACATACATACATACATACATACATACATACATACATACATACATACATACATACATACATACATACATACATACATACATACATACATACATACATACATACATACATACATACATACATACATACAGTGGGGAGAACAAGTATTTGATACACTGCCGATTTTGCAGGTTTTCCTACTTACAAAGCATGTAGAGGTCTGTCATTTTTATCATAGGTACATTACATTACATTACATGTACACTTTAACTGTGAGAGACAGAATCTAAAACAAAAATCCAGAAAATCACATTGTATGATTTTTAAGTAATTAATTTGCATTTTAATGCATGACATAAGTATTTGATCACCTACCAACCAGTAAGAATTCCGGCTCTCACAGACCTGTTCTCCACTCATTACCTGTATTAACTGCACCTGTTTGAACTCGTTACCTGTATAAAAGACAACTGTCCACAAACTCAATCAAACAGACTCCAACCTCTCCACAATGGCCAAGACCAGAGAGCTGTGTAAGGTCATCAGGGATAAAATTGTAGACCTACACAAGGCTGGGATGGGCTACAGGACAATAGGCAAGCAGCTTGGTGAGAAGGCAACAACTGTTGGCGCAATTATTAGAAAATGGAATAAGTTCAAGATGACGGTCAATCACCCTCGGTCTGGGGCTCCATGCAAGATCTCACCTCGTGGGGCATTATTGGGCTGAGGGATCAGCCCAGAACTACACGGCAGGACCTGGTCAATGACATGAAGAGAGCTGGGACCACAGTCTCAAAGAAAAACATTAGTAACACACTACGCCGCCATGGATTAAAATCCTGCAGCGCACGCAAGGTCTGCCTGCTCAAGCCAGGCCCGTCTGAAGTTTGCCAATGACCATCTGGATGATCCAGAGGAGGAATGGGAGAAGGTCATGTGGTCTGATGAGACACAAATAGAGCTTTTTGGTCTAAACTCCCCTTGCCCTGTTTTCGAGGAGGAAGAAGGATGAGTACAACCCCAAGAACACCATCCCAACTGTGAAACATGGAGGTGGAAACATCATTCTTTGGGGATGCTTTTCTGCAAAGGGGACAGGACGACTGCACCGTATTGAGGGGAGGATGGATTGGGCCTTGTATTGCGAGATCTTGGCCAACAACCTCCTTCCCTCAGTAAGAGCATTGAAGATGGGTCGTTGCTGGGTCTTCCAGCATGACAACGACCCGAAACACACAGCCAGGAGCCACAGCTAAGGAGTGGCTCCGTAAGAAGCATCTCAAGGTCCTGGAGTGGCCTAGCCAGTCTCCAGACTTAAACTGAATAGAACATCTGTGGAGGGAGCTGAAAGTCCGTATTGCCCAGCGACAGCCCCGAAACCTGAAGGATCTGGAGAAGGCCAAAACAAAAGTAAATGGGAAATATTATTGACATTGCGCTTTTCACTGGCAGCAACCTGAGGGTTGAGGCAGGAGGACATTTTTTTTTTGACTGCCAAAACTGCACATTTTGGCTTTTCACCCAATAAATATTAGCTTTTTTCTTCATTTTTCATCGTTTCAAATTCTTTGTATTGAATTAGCATTTTGTGAAAGAAATATTCTCTTAGGTCTGAGTATTTCTCACAGTGTAATAGGAAATGCATCTCTGTCTCTACCTCTGCCCTGGAACAGAGTGAGCACAGCCTGTCCTCTCTGGGAAGCCAGGTTTGTCTGTGACGACCGGTCTCTATAGCCAGACTGTGCTCACTGAGTCTGTACCTAGTCAGTGTTTTCCTCAGTTTTCTATCAGTCACAGTGGTCAGATAGTCTGCCACCATGTACTGTCTGTTTAGAGCCAAGTAGCATTGGCTGATTTGGTTGGGCCAGATTTTCTGAGTATTGTCCTGAGGCTCTATGTGGTTGGTTTGAGTTAGTGAACTGAGCCTCAGAACCAGCTGGCTGAGGGGACTCTTCTCTTGTTTCATCTCTTGACGTTGTGTGGTGGAATGTTTTGGGGTCACTTGTTTTTAGATGGTTGTAAAATTTGATGGCTCTTTTTTTCTATTGGAATGAGGAGGGGGTATTGGCCCAATTCTGCTCTACATGATTTACTTGGAGTTTTCTTTGCACTTGCAAAACTCTGCATGCAGTATTTCGATTGGATGTTTGTCCCATTTTGTAAATTCACTGTTAGAGTGGACCTCATACTTCACTACCATATAGAGCAATTGGTTCTATAACTGATTGGACATTTTTGAGCCAGATTCTAATTGGAATTTCCATTTTAATGTTCCTTTTAATGGCTTAGAATGCTCTTCTTTCTTTGTCTCTCAGCTCATTCACATCCCTGCAAAAGCTACCTGTGTTGCTGATATTTAGCCTAAGATGTTTGTTTTTTTATTTTTTATTTATTTTACCTTTATTTAACCAGGCAAGTCAGTTAAGAACACATTCTTAATTTCAATGACGGCCTGGGAACAGTGGATTAACTGCCTGTTCAGGGGCAGAACGACAGATTTGTACCTTGTCAGCTCGGGGGTTTGAACTTGCAACCTTCCGATTACTAGTCCAACGCTCTAACCACTAGGCTACCCTGTTGTCTGGTTCTCTGTGTGTAGTTTTTGGTGTGTTCTAATAGAATTGTGTCCAAATAGAATTTATATTTGGCATCCTGATTTCCGGACCTTTTTTGGAATGTCATTGTATTTGTTTTTTAGATTAACGGTCAGAACCCAGGTCTGACAGAATCTGTGCAGATGATCTAGGTGCTGCTATAACTCCTCCTTAGTGGGAGACAGCAGCACCAGGTCATCTGTGTACAGCAGACCCTCCTTAGTGGGAGACAGCAGCACCAGGTCATCTGCGTACAGCAGACCCTCCTTAGTGGGAGGCATCAGCACCAGGTCATCTGCGTACAGCAGACCCTCCTTAGTGGGAGGCATCAGCACCAGGTCATCTGCGTACAGCAGACCCTCCTTAGTGGGAGGCATCAGCACCAGGTCATCTGCGTACAGCAGACCCTCCTTAGTGGGAGGCATCAGCACCAGGTCATCTGCGTACAGCAGACCCTCCTTAGTGGGAGGCATCAGCACCAGGTCATCTGCGTACAGCAGACCCTCCTTAGTGTGAGACAGCAGCACCAGGTCATCTGCGTACAGCAGACCCTCCTTAGTGTGAGACAGCAGCACCAGGTCATCTGCGTACAGCAGACCCTCCTTAGTGTGAGACAGCAGACCCTCCTTAGTGGGAGGCATCAGCACCAGGTCATCTGCGTACAGCAGACCCTCCTTAGTGTGAGACAGCAGACCCTCCTTAGTGGGAGGCATCAGCACCAGGTCATCTGCGTACAGCAGACCCTCCTTAGTGTGAGACAGCAGCACCAGGTCATCTGCGTACAGCAGACCCTCCTTAGTGTGAGACAGCAGACCCTCCTTAGTGGGAGGCATCAGCACCAGGTCATCTGCGTACAGCAGACCCTCCTTAGTGTGAGACAGCAGACCCTCCTTAGTGGGAGGCATCAGCACCAGGTCATCTGCGTACAGCAGACCCTCCTTAGTGGGAGACAGCAGCACCAAGTCATCTGCGTACAGCAGACCCTTGATTTCAGTGGTGTGTAGGCTGATGCCAGGTGCTGCCAATTTCTTCTAATGTTTTTGCCAATTCGTTAATGTAGATGTTAAATAGTGTTGGGACTTATTGGGCAGCCCTGTTTCACTCCACGTCTCTGAGAGAAGAAGTCTGCTTGTTGCCAATTTTAACCGCACATTTGTTTTTAGTGTACATTGATTTAATAACATCATATGTTTTCCCTCCAATACTACTTTCTGTTTGTTTATAAAAAATACATTCATGACAAATTGTATCAAATGCTTTCTTGAAATCTACAAAACATGAGTAGATTTAGCCTTTGTTTTGCTTTACTTGTTTGTCAATTGGAGGGTGTAAATGTGGTCTGTTGTAAGATCATTTTTTAGAAACCCAATCTGGCTTCTGCTCAGGACGTTGTGTACATCAAGGAAATTATGTAGTCTGCTATTTATGATACTGCAGAACATTTTCCCCAAGTTGATGTTAATGCAAATTCCTCTGTAATTATTTGGGTCAAATCTGTCTCCATTTTTATAGATTGGTGTGATCAATCTTTGTTTCCAAATACTGAGGAAAATGCCCGCAGTGAGGATAATGTTGAAGAGTTTGAGTATAGCCAATTTGAATTTGTGGTCTGTATATTTGATCATTTCATTTAAAATACCATCAGCACCACAGGTCTTTTTGGGTTGGAGAGTGCATCGTTTTCCCAATAATTCTTCTGTAATTGGGGTATCCACAGGATTCTGATAGTCTTTGACTGCTGATTCAAGGATTTGTCACTTTTCTTGTTTATCGTTTTGTTCTGGGCTCTTTGTTATATTGCTATAGAGGTTTGCAAAGTGATTTCTCCACATATCCCCATGTTGGATAGCCAATTCCTTCTGATAAGGTTTGTTTAATTTATTCCAATTCTCCCAGAAGTGGTTTGATTCTACGGATTCCTCAATTCCATCCAGCTGATTTCTAATGTGCTGTTCCTGTTTTGTGCTTAGGGTGTGTTTGTGTTGTTTCCCCATATTGAAGGAGTTTATTTTTGTTGTCTGGTTCTCTGTGTTTTTGATTAGATATATTTCTCAATGATTTTCTTAGATTTTTGCAATCATTATCAAACCATTTTTCTTGATCTGTTCTTTTTTGTTTTCTCTAATGTTTCTTTAGATTAGGAGGCTAATTTGTCAAATATAAAGTTTGTTCCAAACGTCCAAGTTTACACCTTCATTGCTGTGGGAGAATGTTAAGGCTAAACCGTTGTCCAGGAGAGATTGTATTTTTTTGGCTAATAATTGCTTTTTGGTAGATGTCTGTACTGTTTGCACTCCATCTATAGGCCTGTTTAGTACCATGTCATTTATTGGGCCTTGATACTTCATGGCTGGGTTCCGCTCTTCTCAGATATACAGATATAGATAGGGGTGTCAGTGGGCTGACTGTGAAGGCTCTGAGAGACTCTAGGTTTAGGTCGGTGAGGAAGTCGTCTACAGTGCTGCTGCCAAGGGATGAGCTGTAGGTGTACCTACCAAAAGAGTCCCCTCTCAGCCTACCATTGACTATGTACAGACCCAGTGTTCCACAGAGCTTCAGGAGCTGTGCTCCATTTTAGTTTTTCACTTTGTCATAGTTGTTTGTGGGGGTGGGGGGGGGGGGGGAATTTGTTGCTTCCTGGTAGGTGTTTATCGCCATGACTGTTAATAGTGTCTGGTTCTTCTGCTGTCTCCACAGACCAGTACGTTGCCTTGGGCCTGAAAGTGACTCCTCTCCCCCTCTAGAATGGAGAAACTCTCTTCATTGAAGTAGGGTGACTCAGGGGGGAATGTATGAGGCGCAGAGGAAGACGTTTTTATCTGATAAGATAGCTTCCTTGTTGATTTTTAACCAGATAAAGAGTTTTCCTGATCTGATCAATTCGATTGAATGAGTTAGGTCAGATTTATACCATATTAGCATTTCCCCTGAGTCTCTGCCCTGTGTGATTCCTTTTCATTTAGTGGATTGTATAATTATCTCCCTTTAACCTAGTGGACCGCCAGTGGGAACATCACCTCTGCACCATGTTTTCTGTAGTACTACAATATCAACATCAGCAATTTCTTTCAGGAAGTCTTGAGTTTATGCTCTTTAGCCCAAAAGCAGAGAACTTCAACCCTTGCAAATTCCAACATGTAACGTTAAAAGATTTCATAACTGTTTTTTCTTTACCTTCAAAATGGGACAAACACTCACAATCCAACAAGAACTAATGAAATAGGATTTTTCAATAAATGTAAACTCTTTATTATGCAAATGGAATTGGGTGGATCTAGTGTGAGGGTGTGAGTTATTGTGCTCATCTTACCATGACCCTCGGCCTATCACATGTGAGCATAGCAGACTCAGCCTGTGTTTAATGTCACTCATTTGGTTGGTGGGGGCTGGGCTAGTTGCTCCTCTCATAGCCTGTGTGTGTGGGGGGGGGGGGGTAGGCCTTGTCTGAAGTTGGGCTGGGGTGGTCTATGCAGCGCTGGCTGTGGTGAGCATTGAGGTTGGTGGTGCTGTGGCTGTGGCTGGGGGGGTCCATTGGCGCTGGTCCGAGGTGTTGTCTCAGTGATTTCTGAGGGTGGGGGAGACTGCACCGCTGTTCCTGGGTGGAGAGGTTGGGCTGTGGTTTAAAGCAACGCCCTTGAGAGTCTTGGCAAGGATGTGTGTGTGTGTGTGTGTCTCTCTCTCGCTGTGTGTGTGTGTGTCGCTCTCTCTCGCTGTGTGTGTGTGTCTCGCTCTCTCTCTTGCTGTGTGTCTCTCTCTCGCTGTGTGTGTGTCTCGCGCTCTCTCTCTCTCTCGCTGTGTGTGTGTCTCGCTCTCTCTCTCTCTTGCTGTGTGTCGCTCTTGCTGTGTGTCGCCCAGGTGTTGGTGGCAATGGACTGCAAGATAATACAAATCCTAACATCTTTAGATGGGCAACACTGATGATATAAAAGTGATTAAAATATTCATGTGATGCTGGGTGAATCAATCAACTGTATTTCATAAAGCCCTGTTTTAAACTAGATAGAAGCCCTTATACTTCATAGTTGTATTTTATGCAATTTGAATGAGGGGAAAACCATTGTGAATATTGACACAGGTAGAAATGACTAGCAGAAAACAAGCATTATATCGATTGAGTGGATTGAGTGCAATATGAGAAAGGAAACTTTGAGTGGTGAAAACTACAGAATAGTTTTTAGGTTGACATTTTAGAAAATGTATATTCCTGCCCTACTGGTTGAGAGAAACTGCTCAGCATTTTTTATGTCTGCTCACAATGTGTTTCTATTGGGCAAGTGCACTGCACAAACCCTGTCAAAAGTCTTGGTGTTGTCTGCAGAACCGTAGGAGCATTTATTTGGACATCGCTGCTCCCGTCACATTGTAGGGCTCACAAAGTCCTGTTCCTCACCCCGACCTCCAGATTTTACTACGATTGTGAAAAATGGTCTGGAACGAGAAAAAAATATTCTGATATCGAGCTGCAGTGTATTCCCATATCCTGCCGGTCTTTGCACCAAAACAGAACATTTTATGTCCGCTGGGATGAATACAGTACCCTCATCAAATGTCCTGGTCTGGGACAATCTGATATTCTATGTATGTGGTCAAGATATTGATGAAATATATCCCAAACAAAATATAACAGTTCATACAAGGAAATCAGTAAATTGAAATAAATTCATTAGGCCCTAATCTATGGATTTCACATGACTGGGCAGCAGCCCCACCAACTGGGTTGCCAGGCCCAGACAATCCGAATGAGTTTTTCCCCACAAAAGGGCCTTATTAGACAGAAATACTCCTCAGTTTCATCGGCTGTCCAGGTGGCTGGTCTGACGATCCAGCCGGTGAAGCCAGATGTAGAAATCCTGGGCTGGCGTGGTTACACGTGGTCTACGGTTGTAAGGCCGGTTGGATGTACTGGATGTTGGATGTTCCTGCAGTCAGCATGCCAATTGCACGCTCCCTCAAACCCACATTTTAGAGTGGCCTTTTACTGTCCCCAGCACATGGTGCACCTGTGTGATGCTTCTGTTGTAACAGTTTCTTGATATGCCACACCTGTCAGGTGGATGGATTATCTTGACAAAGGAGAAATGCTCACTAACAGGGATGTAAACAAAATTGGAAAGAAATATGATTTTTGTGCGTATGGAAAATTTCTGGGATCTTTTTATTTCAGCTCATGAACATGGGATGAACACTACATGTTGCATAAAAACATTGATTCAGTAGAGTTTCACCTTCCATTTTAGAGCAAATGGATTACCACTATTCTAATCTCCCCAGTTGTCTTATAGGGGAGGAATTGAGAGGATGGCAGATGGCATAACTCATCTTCACACCTACAATGAGCTCTGTGGAAAAGGTGTTTCCCCTATCAAACCTAGTCAGTTGGGAAACCCGTACAGATTCAGTGATCTTTTGCTATTCATACCTGACACTTGTTGGTCTGTATCATCACAGAACTGTCCCTGTGCATGTCCTCATTCCAACACACGATGGCTATGGTTAGATTTGTATCAGGAGGGATGAAGGTGGGGAAATATCATGAATACATCACATTTGGAAGTATCGCTCCTGTTTCCATGAGCGCATTCATACTCCCCTGTAAAAACCCTTTACATTTGTGTTAGTTATTTGTCATTTGATTTTGGTGGATGAGGCTTTCTCAGAGTAACAGGAATGATTTAGCCGAATTGCAGATTGATTTAGACTGTTGGTATTACCTTTTTTGAATCACCCTAATGCGGAACATTTCTTAACTGGCCACTTCACACAGCCACTAAGTGGAGTAGGAAAAAGGGTTCTAGTCACCGATTCCACTTTCTCTCGCTGTAACGTTAGCTAGACTGGGTGAAGGGAAAATGACATTTTTAACACTGCCTTTTTCAGAAATGTATGATTTGAAAGATATATTTTTTAGAACGAACAGCTCTCTGGTTAGATATTATGCCATTTTGAAACTTAAGGAGCTCCTACATGGAGTCATATTTGACAGACACCCACCACAATATGAAAACGTTCACCCTATGGAACTTCCTCTGATGTTTTCCATTCTCGACCTGACTGGGAGCCTCAAAACCCCTCTGTGGTCCCTAACAGATGATATATATATTTTGTTTAAATATTGTCTGAAATTGTCATCCAGGACAACTGTGATTGCCTGCAGACTGGCAGTGTCTAGTACAGGCAGGGCTTTAAATAAATAAATAAAAATCACTGGCGCTACCAACTTAAAATGGGTAGGAGCACAATTATTATTATTTTTTTAGGAGCATCAAAAAATATATACTCTTTTAATTGATTGATATGGCCATTTTGGGTCTTTTGAATTTCTAGTTACTTTTGTGCCATTAAAAACTACATCTAACAGTCTAAAAACCATTTAGTTTATTATAAAAGCTCAAATGTTGATACAAAAACCTGTAATTGGTTGAATATCAGGTTTCGACAGACTAACAGCACTGCCTATGCATTACATTGGAAATTGTACACTGTGTCAAGTTTATTGCTCTGATATGATCATTGATTTCCTGAAGAATCTATCCCGTTTTCTTTCTTTCTTTCTGTGCCCCCATGTTTGGATGTACTGGTAATTAAGTAACCAAATTGTTAGCTATCTAATGATGCAACATAGGCTGAACAAGGTGTCAACAAATGAACATGTGGTTTTAGAACAGCCTACGAAATGGTTTATGACTGTATGGCCAATTCACGATAGGAAGAAAAAAATATTGCCCCAGTATTATGGGTCATGCCTTCTGTTTACCTGTTTGTGCTTGATATAATCTGTTTTTGCTGTAGTAATGGTGCAACCATGACAGTAAGGCTCGCTTTTATCTGTAGGGCACGCTAAAACAAAAGTACAGCGAAGCCCAATCATTACAACAATGATCTGGCTGATTATGTTTCTAGGCACATGGTGCTCCCACAATGTCTGGTTGCACAGCAAAATATTTTGGTGTATGGGACCAAAACGGACACACTTTTTAAAGCCCTGTCACGCCCTGGTCTTAGTATTTTGTGTTTTCTTTATCTATTTGGTCAGGCCAGGTTATGCCATGGGTTTTTGTATGTGGTGTGTTTTGTCTTGGGGTTTTTTTCACAGGTATTGGGATTGTAGCTTAGTGGGGTGTTCTAGGTTAGTCTATGGCTGTCTGAAGTGGTTCTCAATCAGAGGCATGGGTTTATCGTTGTCTCTGATTGGGAACCATATTTAGGCAGCCATATTCTTTAAGTGTTTCGTGGGTGATTGTCCTTATGTCCTTGTTTCTGTCATGTGTTAGTTTGCACCAGTATAGGCTGTTTCGGTTTTCGTGTTACGTTTGTTGTTTTCGTATTGATTCGTGTTTTTCCTTGTTTCATTAAAATATGAATCACAATAGCCACGCCGCATTTTGGTCCGACTCTCCATCGCATATAGAAAACCGTTACAGAATCACCCACCACAACAGGACCAAGCGGCGTGACAACAGGCAGCGGCAGCAGGAGCTACGAAGTCTGGATTATACGACTTGGGAGGAAGTAGACAGGTGGGCGATCGACCCAGGGAGAGTGCCAGAGCCCGCCTGGGATTCGCCGGAGCAGTGCGAAGAGGGTTACAGGAGAATGGAGTTGGAGAAACAAGCACGGCGACACGAATGGAAGCCCGAGAGTCGACCCCAAACATTTCCTGGGGGGGGGCTCACAGGGAGTATGGCGACACTAGGTAGGAGACCTACGCCAACTTCCTGTGCTTACCGGGGGGCTCAAGAGACCGGGCAGGCACCGTGTTATGCTGTGGTGCGCACGGTGTCTCCAGTGCGGGTATTCCACCTCACTGCACTGGCAGAGCGACCGGGAGTATTCAACCAGGTAAGGTTGGGCAGGCTCGGTGCTCAAGAGCTCCAGTGCGCCTGCACGGTCCGGTCTATCCTGTACCACCTCCACGCACCAGCCCTCCGGTGGCAGCTCCCCACACCAGGCTTCCTGTGCGTGTCCTCGGCCCAGTACCACCAGTGCCAGCACCACGCATCATGCCTACAGTGCGCCTCGCCTCTCCAGCGCTGCCAGAGCCTTCCTCCTCTCCTGCGCTGCCGGAGTCTCCCGCCTGTTTAGCGCTGCCAGAGCCTCCCTCCTCTACAGCGCTGCCGGAGTCTCCCGCCTGGCCAGAGCTGCCAGTCTGCATGGAGCAGCCAGAGCTGCCAGTCTGCATGGAGCAGCCAGAGCTGCCAGTCTGCATGGAGCAGCCAGAGATGCTAGTCTGCATAGAGCAGCCAGAACTGCCATTCTGCATGGAGCAGCCAGAGCTGCCAGTCTGCATGGAGCAGCCAGAGCTGCCAGTCTGCAAGGAGCTGCCAGTCTGCAAGGAGCTGCCAGTCTGCATGGAGCAGCCAGAGCTGCCAGTCTGCAAGAAGCCGCCAGAGCTTCCAGTCTGCAAGAAGCCGCCAGAGCTGCCAGTCTGCATGGAGCAGCCAGAGCTGCCAGTCTGCATGGAGCAGCCAGAGCTGCCAGTCTGCATGGAGCAGCCAGAGATGCTAGTCTGCATAGAGCAGCCAGAACTGCCATTCTGCATGGAGCAGCCAGAGCTGCCAGTCTGCATGGAGCAGCCAGAGCTGCCAGTCTGCAAGGAGCTGCCAGTCTGCAAGGAGCTGCCAGTCTGCATGGAGCAGCCAGAGCTGCCAGTCTGCAAGAAGCCGCCAGAGCTTCCAGTCTGCAAGAAGCCGCCAGAGCTGCCAGTCTGCATGGAGCAGCCAGAGCTGCCAGTCTGCATGGAGCAGCCAGAGCTGCCAGTCTGCATGGAGCAGCCAGAGCCGTCAGTCTGCATGGAGCAGCCAGAGCCGCCAGTCAGCATGGAGCAGCCAGAGCCGCCAGTCAGCATGGAGCAGCCAGAGCCGCCAGTCAGCATGGAGCAGCCAGAGCCGCCAGTCAGCATGGAGCAGCCAGAGCCGCCAGTCAGCATGGAGCAGCCAGAGCCGCCAATCAGCATGAAGCAGCCAGAGCCGTCAGTCTGCCAGGATTTGCCAGATCCGCCAGACTCTTCTAGTTCAGCCAGGATCTGCCAGAACCGCCAGCCAGCCAGGATCTGCCGGAGCCAACTACCTGCCTGAGCTTCCCCTCAGTCCCGAGCTGCCCCTCAGTCCAGTGGGGTCCTGGGTGAGGACTACTAGGCCAAGGTCGGCGGCGAGGGTCGCCTATCTAAGGCGCGAGGAAGATGGACTAAGACTTTGTTAGAGTGGGGTCCACGTCCCGCGCTGGAGCCGCCACCGTGGACAGACGCCCACCCGGACCCTCCCCTATGGGTTTTGGTGTGCGGCCGGGAGACCGCACCTTGGGCCTTGGGGGGGGGGGGGGTTCTGTCACGCCCTAGTCTTAGTATTTTGTGTTTTCTTTATCTATTTGGTCAGGCCAGGGTGTGACATGGGTTTTTGTATGTGGTGTGATTTGTCTTGGGGCTTTTTCACAGGTATTGGGATTGTAGCTTAGTGGGGTGTTCTAGTAGTCTATGGCTGTCTGGAGTGGTTCTCAATCAGAGGCAGGTGTTTATCGTTGTCTCTGATTGGGAACCATATTTAGGGAGCCATATTCTTTGAGTGTTTCGTGGGTGATTGTCCTTATGTCCTTGTTTCTGTCATGTGTTAGTTTGCACCAGTATAGGCTGTTTCGGTTTTCGTGTTACGTTTGTTGTTTTCGTATTGATTCGTGTTTTTCCTTGTTTCATTAAAATATGAATCACAATAGCCACGCCGCATTTTGGTCTGACTCTCCATCGCATATAGAAAACCGTTACAAGCCCTCTAGCTTTCATAGTCAGATGCCACAGTCAAAATTGGATGCTACAATTCGCTTTTTGGACATAGGTTAGGTTTTAAATCACATTTTTAAGAAGAGTAACTGTAGAACTTGTCAAGGTTCATCTTCAAGGTTTTACGGCAGACTGCATCTATTGGTGCATTTGCCGCCACCTAAATGACCCTAATTCAGACCTGGGACACCAGGTGAGTGCAATTAACTACCAGGTAGAAACAAAAAGCAGAAGTGTTTCGGACCTCCAGGACCGGAATTGGGCAGCCATGATAGTAGCCTATCCCTTACACACATGAGTAGCCCCACTTACCAATCCATGAAAAAGACAATGGGGCCATACTTGTAAACATAAGCAACAATCTAGGGTTGCCTACCCCTGCTTAGCCCAATGCACCAAATTATTAGACCATTTTTAAGGACATTATTTAACTTATTTGTTGTCTGTTATCAACATATGGGAATAATAGGCATTTGATCTATGAACATGTATTTTTGAACAAAGTAGCTATTTTCATTAGCTATAGAAATACACGTAAATGCTGAGGATAGAGATTTTGCCATTTTGCCAACACCCCCCTCAAAAGTTTCCGATACCAAAATGCATGCATTCACAAACATGTAAAGAGGAGAAGCGCAGTTGGGGGGCATACATGTACAATGGATCTCCATATTAAAGGACGAATCCACTGGAACATATTCTGTAGGAGAGCTGGGAGATCACGTTAAAGTTATTCTGGCTAATAAAGTGTATTTACTGGCAGTGAACTGTTCAGGTGTCAGACTGTCATTCCCACTACCTGCTTTGTGGAGGCGGAGCAGTGTATCTCTCCAAATACTGCGGTTTAACAGAGTTGTTGGGTATTTTTTGTTTTTATATTAACAGGCTAACCGTTTATGTTCTGAAAATGGTCTACATTTCTCCCTTCTACATTTTCTGATATAAAACTTTTTTCAGGTGGCTGTTTATCCCATCTTTCTGTTTTATAATCTGATGCTAAGTTGCAGAATATATTGTCTGCACAGAGCGTCCCAGCAGTGTATTGGCGTGCTCTTTTCTGCTTGTGTTAATAGTCTCTCCCCTTTAACTGTCTTAATTGCCCCATTGTTACGACGTCCAATGATCAGGGATCGAGGTTGTTGGAGAGGATCAGCTTGAGCAAAGTCAGTTGTAGAATCACTGATCAACAAATTGTATAACCTGACAAATATTATGCTTTGTGCTATTAAGATTCATATGCTACCCCCCCCCCCCCACCACCACCACCACCACCACCAAACACTCACACACAACCAGACATTAACTGATTGATTAGAGACAGCTTGCATAAATTAAAGAGTGTTTCCAATGATTTTTTCCCTGCTTGATAAAGATAGAAATACTGATAAAAAACAAACCGTCTGGCTTTAGCCATGTCACCTGATGTTACAAGCTGCAAAAGCTATGCATTTTGAGCTGAATGGTTGCTTACGTTTGCAAGTATGAGAGAGAGATGTTTGAACTTGTGATTTATATTCTTTGTTTATTCAAAGTAGGTTGGCCAACGTGAGTTTGTTTCAAGTGCTGTAGTTGTTTTTGTTAAAGGGTAAGAACCATACATTTTTTCTCACAGAAGTAACAACACAGTGTGGTCAAAGACCAACTTGGGTGAAGTCACTATCTGGTTACCTTTAAGTACAAACAGTTATATGTAACTGCATATAACATTCTTTGATAACTGGTTAGACTTGGTTATGTATTTCCAAAACGTTGGTTTACTTTAATGTAGCTGTAAAATTCCCGACGGTTAGTATTACCGTTTTCACATTTTTATTATCATTAAAACCGTGTTTGAAAAACTCACGGTAAATACTGTCCAGCATCAACCAAAGTTAGCAACAGTCTGATACAGGCGCAGCATGCAACCTGGGTTTTGTTTTGTGTGTGAACATGGCGGAATGCGGGGGACAGCGCTTGGGAGATTTTTCAGCCTTCTAAAGAGGACCAAATCTGAAGTGTGGTAGTATTTTGGGTTTTACAAGAGTGAAACGTAATTGAAGATGGTCACCCTGTCTCCAGAACAGAAATAAAACGCTGCGAAAGGGGGCAACACTTCTTCGTGACCACCACCTTCTACTTTACAGCAAATGCAAGGTAAGTTAACTTTTAGCTCAATGCATGATGTGGGGACTTCGGAATGGGGGAAAATGTCATGGTTTGTCTAATTTGCTAATAGCTTGTCCATAATGTAAACTGAAGCTTTCAGTGTTACCTACTCTTGTAAAAACACTTCACGTTGTTCTGCTGCTGTACTGTATGCGTCATGTGTCTGCAGACTATTCTCCCATTGCACACGATAACGCGTTATGTAGTTTAGTCACCCAAACAACATATTTTGTTCATTTAATATCCGGCAGTCGTTGACTTGGTTAAAAAAGTGTTCCAACGGGAGAAACACTATAGACTCCTATACAAGACCTATATTTGTCAATTGTTGGGCTCATTGCAATTACTATCACTGTCTTCATAAGACTCATTTGTATTTATGTAAATTGTGCATGGGGTCATTGCATGTACTCAAATGCAAGACAGACTGTGAGTAATTATAATGTAACAACACATAATAGTAATAATAATACACTTGCTATTCCCTTGTTTACAGAGTGGGTGTGCAGCAAACCCAGTCATGCTACTGGACCTTCATCTACAATTGTGACACAGACACTCCAGCAAGCATTTTTAAAGGCAGGCTGCTTATGCACCCACATCAACTAATGCTCAAGACCTCACTGCAGCCCTTTCATATTACATTGCGAAGGACATGATGCCATTTCATATTGTTGAGAGGCCCAGCTTTCTGAGGCTGATGAAGGTTGCCGTGACTACCTACAAAGTGCCATCACAAGCATTACTTTCCAAGACTGAAATCCCAAACCTGTACAACCAGGTTAAAGCTGGTGTTGGAACATTTTGGCCTCAAGGCACATGGTTTGCTGTAACTTCTGACCTCGACCAGTGAAAGCGGGGGTGGTCAACACAATCCATTACCACACCCCAGACTGGCAACTGGAATCAAACTGCCTGGAAACGCATTTCGTCCCAGAAGATCACTCGGCTCAGAAGATCAGAGAGTTCTTTGAGAATATGCTGGAAGAGTGGGGGATAAGCAAGAAAGACCTGGTCTGCATAACCACAGAAAACGCAACAAACATGACCAAGGCTTTTGAAGAGTTCCCAGATCTGTGGCTTGGGTGCTTTGACCATAATTTGAACTTGGCCATCTCAAAGGCTCTGAAAATTCAGAGAGTTAACACAGCAGTCAAGGCCTGCTGTCATCTGGTCCGAGGCTACTCAAGGAGCTGGAAGAAGGCGAGAACTGAGAAAAGCAAGCTGCCCTCAACGTGCCACAGAAGGCTCTGATCCATGATGTGGTGACCCGATGGGGATCTACACACAAGATGATTGAGCGTTTCCTCAGCCAACAGCAGCCGGTCTGTGTGACACTGGCTGGGGAAAGAGGAACATGGTATCTGATGCCCAAAGATGCCGACATAAGTCTCATTGAGCAACTGTGCCAGCTCCTTGAACCTCTGAGAAAGTTTACAGATGCACTTGCCTCAGAGACATGAGTGACATTGTCAGCCGTCAAGCCTGTCCTGGACCACATCACCCGTGATGTTCTGGTGGAAAAGGATACGGAGCCATTCCTGACCAAGGAGATGAAAAGGATAATGAGAGAAGACCTTAACAACAGATACACAGAGAAGGCAAAGAGAGTCATCCACATGGCTTGTTTCATTGACCCCCACTTCAAAAGGAGCTTTTTAGATAAGCCTGAAGCTGTAAAAGTTGACACTGACAGCTGTGTCCAGGGGGTGCTGAAGCTGGTAGCTACACAAGTCAGGGAATAACCACAAAGCACCAGCATCACCTCCACCACCAACGCCCTCACAGTGGCATCGTAGGGGAAAGGCCTGTCTGGGTCGCTGAGAAAGATTTACCTCAGCAGAGACGTGAAGAGGGTCAGATTCCGACAGGGTGAAAGAAGAGATCAAGGTCCTACTACTACTACTATAATTAACACCTACTACTACTACTACTACTACTACTACTACTACTGCAACAATTAACACCTACTACTACTACAACTATAATTAACACCTACTACTACTACTACTACTACAACTATAATTAACACCTACTACTACTACAATTAACACCTACTACTACTACTACCACTACTACTACAATTAACACCTACTACTACTACAATTAACACCTACTACTACTACTACTACTACCACTACTACTACTACTACTACAATTAACACCTACTACTATTACTACTACAATTAACACCTACTACTACTACTACTACAATTAACACCTACTACTACTACAATTAACACCTACTACTACAATTAACACCTACTACTACTACTACTACTACTACTACTACTACAAATAACTACTACTACTACAACAATTAAAACCTACTATTACTACTACTACTACAATTAAAACCTACTACCACTACTACTACTACAATTAACACCTACTACTACTACTACTACTACAATTAACTACTACTACTACGACTACTACTACTACAATTAACACCTACCACTACTACTACTACTGCTACTGCTACTACAATTAACACCTACCACTACTACTACTACTACTACTACAATTAACTACTACTACGACTACTACTACTACAATTAACACCTACCACTACTACTACTACTACTACTACTACTGCTACTGCTACTACAATTAACACCTACCACTACTACTACTACTACTACTACAATTAACACCTACTACTACTACTACTACAATTAACACCTACTACTACTACTACTACTACTACTACAATTAACACCTACTACTACTACTACTACTACAATTAACACCTACTACTACTACTACTACTACTACTACTACTACTACTACTACAATTAACACCTACTACTACTACTACTACTACTACTACTACAATTAACACCTACTACTACTACTACTACTACAATTAACACCTACTACTACTACTACTACTACTACTACTACAATTAACACCTACTACTACTACTACTACTACTACTACTACAATTAACACCTACTACTACTACTACTACTACTACAATTAACCCCTACTACTACTACTACTACAACTACAATTAACACCTACCACTACTACTACTACTACTACTACAACAATTAACACCTACTACTACTACAAAAATTAACACCTACTACCACTAACACCACTACTACCACTAACACCACTACTATTAGTACTACCACTACCAGTAGTACTAACACTACTACTAACACCACTACTACTAGTACGAACACCACTACTACTAGTACGAAAACCACCACTAGTACGAACACCACCACTAGTACTAGTAGTATTAACATTAAAACTACTAGTACTAACACTACTACTACTAGTACTAACACTACTACTACTAGTACTAACACCACTACTACTACTATTACTACTACTAGCACCATTACTACTACTACTCTACTACTACTAACACCATTACTTCTACTACTACTACTACTAACACCATTACTTCTACTACTACTACTACTAACACCATTACTTCTACTACTACTACTACTACTACTACTAACAACGTTACTACTACTACTACTACTACTAACACCATTACTTCTACTACTACTACTACTACTAACACCATTACTTCTACTACTACTACTACTACTACTACTACTACTAACACCATTACTTCTACTACTACTACTACTACTAACACCATTACTTCTACTACTACTACTACTAACACCATTACTTCTACTACTACTACTACTAACACCATTACTTCTACTACTACTACTACTACTAACACCATTGCTTCTACTACTACTACTACTAACACCATTACTTCTACTACTACTACTACTAACACCACTACTACCACTACTACTACTAACACCACTACTACTACTAACACCACTACTACTACTAACACCACCACTACTACTAACACCACCACTACTACTAACACCACTACTACCACTAACACCACTACTACTAGTACGAACACCACCAACACTAGTACTAACAGCACCACTAGTACGAGTAGTATTAACATTAAAACTACTAGTACTAACACTACTACTACTAGTAGTACTAACACTACTACTACTACTACTAACACCATTACTACTACTACTACTAACACCATTACTTCTACTACTACTACTACTACTACTAACACCATTACTTCTACTACTACTACTACTACTAACACCATTACTTCTACTACTACTACTACTACTAACACCATTACTACTACTACTACTAACACCACTACTACTACTACTACTAACACCACTACTACTACTACTACTAACACCACTACTACTACTACTACTACTAACACCACTACTACTACTACTACTAACACCACTACTACTACTACTACTAACACCATTACTTCTACTACTACTACTACTACTAACACCATTACTACTACTACTACTAACACCACTACTACTACTACTACTAACACCACTACTACTACTACTACTAACACCACTACTACTACTACTACTAACACCATTACTACTACTACTACTAACACCACTACTACTACTACTACTACTAACACCACTACTACTACTACTACTAACACCACTACTACTACTACTACTAACACCACTACTACTACTACTACTAACACCACTACTACTACTACTAACACCATTACTACTACTACTACTAACACCACTACTACTACTACTACTAACACCATTACTACTACTACTACTAATACTAACACCATTACTACTACTACTACTACTACTAACACCATTACTACTACTACTACTAACACCATTACTACCATTACTAACACCACCACTAGTACTAACACCACCACTAGTACTAGTACTAACACCACCACTAGTACTAGTAGTATTAACCTTAAAACTACTACTAGTACTAACATTACTACTACTACTACTAATACTAACACCATTACTATTACTACTACTACTACTACTACTAACACCATTACTTTTACTACTACTACTACTGCTAACACCATTACTTTTACTACTACTAACACCATTACTACTACTACTACTACTACTACTACTACTACTACTAACACCATTACTACTACTACTAACACCATTACTACTACTACTACTACTACTACTACTAACACCATTACTACTACTACTACTACTACTTCTAGTAACACCATTACTACTACTACTACTACTAACACCATTACTACTACTACTAACACCATTACTACTACTACTAACACCATTACTACTACTACTACTAACACCATTACTACTACTACTACTAACACCATTACTACTACTACTACTAACACCACTACCGCTAGTACGAACACCACCACCGCTAGTACGAACACCACCACCGCTAGTACTAACACCACCACTAGTACTAACACCACCACCGCTAGTACTAACACCACCACTAGTACTAGTAGTATTAACCTTAAAACTACTACTAATACTAACACTACTACTACTAATACTAACACCATTACTTTTACTACTACTACTACTAACACCATTACTTTTACTACTACTACTACTAACACCATTACTACTACTACTACTACTACTACTACTACTAACACCATTACTACTACTACTACTTCTAACACCATTACTTCTACTACTACTACTTCTAGTAACACCATTACTACTACTACTACTACTAACACCATTACTACTACTACTACTACCATTACTACTACTACTACTACTAACACCATTACTACTGCTACTACTACTAACACCATTACTACTACTACTACTACTACTACTACTACTACTAACACCAGTAGTACTACTACTACTACTACTACTAACACCATTACTACTACTACTACTATTACAACTTCAAGCACACCACATTTACTTCAGTAAATGTCCTTTTCTAGTTTGTGCTGTTTTTATTCTCCTCAATAGAATTTGTGTTCAAGCATAATCCAAATGAACATACCTACGCACATGGGAGGTCAAACATGGGAACTGTGCAGGAAGATTATTTCACTATGACAAAGCTGAAAATATAGTACCACTGACTCAACATTGCCTTCAGGGAAACTACATTCATGGTCAACTTAAGAGATCAATTCGGCACACATGTATTTTCCTCAATTATGATTTCAGAAATCTTAGCTTATTCAACTATATGAATGCTGAAGTTTTGGAACATACACTAGTTTATGTATTGATCTTGTCTGCAAAATTGCAGTTTGGTGATATTAACATGCTTTTGGAATATTGTCAAAGGACCCTTTCAAATAAACATTTATTCTCATCATTCTCTATGGAATATTTTAGAGCTTCAACAAAAAGGCATCAATTGTGGCCTAAATGATCAGCAGTGACTAAATGTATGACATATTGTCTAATTAAAGATCGGGAAATCCATGGAAAGTGTGAAATGCATTTCTGCTAATCAAGACCTCCTGAATGAAACCACATCTTGATGATGCTTCACCTCCCACACACCTAAACACTGCAGGGACATTTCTCTGAAAATGGCCTTTCATCTTCATTTAAATTTTTATTTTATTTATTTATCCTTTTATTTAACTAGGCAAGTCAGTTAATCATTTGTTCTCATTTACTTAACTAGGCAAGTCAGTTAATTTGTTCTCATTTACAGCCTACCGGGGAACAGTGGGTTAACTGCCTTGTTTAAGAGCAGAACGACAGATCTGTACCTTGTCAGAACGAGGATTCGGTCCCAGCAACCTTTTGGTTACTGACCCAACGCTCTAACCACTAGGCTATCTGCTGCCCCAAATTCAAAACGGAACGATTTCCACTTTTCCAAAACAATCTGTCAGTAGGCTTATTGTACTTATCACCGAAGTATGGAATTATTCCTCTGACTCTAGCCATTCATTTTTGTCCGTGTATGAGTTATTGGACATACATTCAAAATGATTGCCTTTCAGCTCAGTATCAAAGCAAATGTAATTCACAATTGACTCAAAGGAATGCCTGTAGATTTCAATCAATGACTAAATTAACAGAGAATAAGTGAAAGGAACACACGAGTTAAGAGAGAGCAATCAGAGAGGGGGAAGTCTAACTTTTCTGAGTAATGTTTACGTTTAATTTCTGATTGTTTATTTCACTTTTGTATATCTATTGTACTTGCTTCACATATGTAAACATTTTTCCTGTGCCAATAAAGCCCTTTGAATTGAATTCAGAGCCAGAGAGAGAGAGATGCGAGAGGAGAGAAAGCCAGAGAGTGAGAGCACGAGAAGGAAGAGATTGGTGACGTGAGGGGCCATGTTAATTTGGGGGGGCAAAACATGTTTAACGGTTCAAAGCATGACTCGCTCAAAGTGTTCAAAGCGTCTCAATTTAATTAAATTCAAAGGGCTTTATTTGCATTGTTAACATGTTTACATTACCAAAGCTGAAGAACATACTCACATCCAGGTAGTTATAGGCAAATTCATGGAAAACAGAAAGGAAAACACTGCTGCTCATGCTCCCAGGTGATATTTATAACGTTTGACCCTTTAGGTTTTCATCAGGCATCCATATCCCAGGTGGGGGTGGAAGGTCCTATATATAGGGACAGTACTGAGTGACATCACTTCCTGAAACAGGAGGTAAAAAATGTATAACATAGTTTCACAATATTAACATTCAATGTATCAAAATATATGATACACAAGGAATGTGATCAATATTTACAGTAATATACATACTCATACAATATTCAATTAGAATTTAAAAAACAAACACAATTTGGACATATTGAAACTATAAAAACGGTTTCAAGTCAAACTCATCTTTAAGGCCAAGAGGAGACAGTGTGTTGAGCCTGTCGATTCAGAAAGATTTCCTTTGAAGAAGTTTCCTCTCAAGGGTCGAAATGTTATAAATAAATATCACCTGGGAGCATGAGCAGCAGTGTGCAGTGTTTTCCTTTCTGTTTTCCAATCATGTTTACATTGCCAAAGCAAGTGAAATAGATGAACCTGAACACTAAACATTACCCTCACAAAAGTTCCAAAGGAACAGAGATTTCAAATGACATATTATGGCTATGTACAGTGTTGTAACAATGTACAAATATGCTGAACAGAAATATATACACCACGTGACAATTTCAACCATTTTACTGAGTTACAGTTCATATGAGGAAATCAGTCAAATTAAGTAAATTCATTAGGCCCTAATCTATGGATTTCACTTGACTGTGCAGGGGTGCAACCATGGGTGGGCCTGGGAGGCCATGGGCCCACGCACTGGGGAGCCATCCCAGCCAATCAGAAGGAGTTTTCACCGCAAAAGAGCTTTATTACAGACAGAAATACTCCTCAGTTTCATCAGCTGTCTGGGTGGCTGGTCTCAGACAAACCTGCAGGTGAGGAATCCGGATGTGGAGATCCTGGGCTGGCGTGGTTACATGTGGTCTGCGGTTGTGAGGCCTCTTGGATGTACTGCCAAATTCAGCTTATGGTAGAGAAATTAACATTAAATTCTCTGGCAACAGCTCTGGTGGACATTCTTGCAGTCAGAATGCCAATTGCGCACTCCCTCAACTTGAGACAGACATCTGTGGCATTGTGTTGTGTGACAAAATTACACATTTTAGTGGCCTTTTATCATCTCCAGCACAAGGTGCACCTGTGTAATGATAATGCTGTTTAATCAGCTTCTTAATATGCCACACCTGTCAGATGGATGGATTATCTTGGCAAAGGAGAAATACTCACTAACAGGGATGTAAACAAAATTGTGCACAACATTTTAGAGAAGCTTTTTGTGTGTTATTATTTCAGCTCATAAAACATTGGACTAACACTTTACATGTTGCGTTTTATATTTTTTCTCAGTGTAGTATCGTGAGGTCCAAGACAATTCCCAGCTCTAACAAATAATAAGAATAAGTATGAACAGTTTCTGAAGTTGTGCTTTGCATTCAGCAAACAAACCTTAAGAAAACTGGGTCTTTATGGAAGATGTTCTTAAAAGGAAGCTTGAAACCACAGACCACTGTAGTCAAATACTCAGGTGGTGGCTTTGGTTGCAGCTACTATGTATGTGTCATTTAGGAACACCACATCACGATCTGAAGTGTGGGCTGTTGGGTGGATGCTTCTCTCCACGATCCACAATTTTATTCCAGGTGCCCACTCATTTGCGTCACTCAGTTGTACCTGAAACTTGGTGTGTAGGTCAGCTGTCCTGTCCCTTTTTGAAAGCGTTAGCACATTTTAAGGCATTAGAAAGTTGTGAGATTTAACCCTTTGGGCCATGACTTGAAGCAAAGGAGGGTAACTGTCACGTTCTGACCTTAGTTCCTTTATTTTGTCTTTGTGTTAGTATGGTCAGGGCGTGAGTTGGGGTGGGCAGTCTATGTTCGTTTTTCTAGGTTGTGTTTATGTGTATGGCCTGGTATGGTTCTCAATCAGAGGCAGGTGTCGTTCGTTGTCTCTGACTGAGAATCATACTTAGGTAGCCTTTTGGGTTTAGTGTATGTCACCTTTCAGAACTGTTTAGTTTCATTCTCCGTTGTTATTTTGTTTAGTGTTCTGTTGAATAAATTAACATGGACACGTACCACGCTGCATATTGGTCCGATCTCTCCTCCTCAGATGAGGACGACGAACGTTACAGTAACAAAATGCTTAGAATGAATTCAATTTCAATGGAGAAACTTGAAGCGATGTGGCTGTAGGCCAGGGCTCTCTAACCCTGTTCCTGGAGAGCTACCGTCTGTTTTCCAAAGTCCCTTTCAACAAGGGGAATAGTTTGCGAACGTTAGCTAAAAATCTGTGCGTCAAACATAAGTGTCTGTTATGGTTTGAATTTGCCGCTACAAGTAATTGTGGCCATGTAGACTTTCTATTAATCCCCACAAAAATGTGCAATTTGACCTTTCACCATAACAGTTTGGAATGTTCATTCAAATCCTCCTGAAATTGTTACTAGAGGACACGTTCGCCCCAAAGGAAAGCCTTGAACAATTCTCTGGCAAGACCTACAATCAAAGCCTTGACCTTTGCGAAAGCCTTAACTTCACGCTTTGGTATGGGTAGTAAGGATTTTGACAACCCGAAGGGACTAACTCATTCTTTCTAGCCTTGCAAATTAAAGATCCAATTCAGCCATGTTATATGAATATTAAAACATTTCTGGGTAACAATTAGGCACCTTACTGTGATTGTATTAAATTAAAATAGTCAAAAATTAACATATCTTCTTAGCCAAATGGCATTTCTCCAGCAATAATTTTGCTTGTACTGCTTGGGAGTGGTCTGCGAGAGGGTCCTAATTGGAGGCAGGGTTCTCACCAAATAATGTAAGAGGGACAATGCACCACCTTGTGGACTGGCTGCGCCACTGTTATTTGTTGTCATTTAATCCTCTAGATTTGCACTAAATGTCAGTTATGGGTGTTCAAAAAAAGCAAAAGTCCCCAGGCTGCCCCCCCCCCCGCCGCCACCTGAAGCATAAATCATAGTCCTAAGATGCGATAGTTCAATGTCCCATTGTGACATAGCTATTCGGTTTGTGACCACCATCCATGGGGTATACCTTGATCAATTCTGGGGAGAACCCTGCGAGGGATGTGTATCCTGAAAATGAACTGTTATTTTCAGAGAGGAGGGAAAACTGTCTTTGTTATTGGTATATTAACTTATAGGTCCAAATCCCACCCAGCCAAACTGAACTTTCAGGTGGTCTTTTCAAATAGCTCTTAAACTAAAAGTGCATTATAATAACTTTTGCCTTGAGAAAGTATTCACACCGCTTGACTTTTTCCACATTTTGTTGTCATAGCCTGAATTAATTTAAAATGGCTTAAATTGAGATCTTGTGTCAGTTGCCTACACTCAGTACCCCATTATGTCAAAGTGGAATTACATTTTTACAAATTAATAAAAAATTAAAAGCTGAAATGTCTTGAGTCAATAAGTATTCAACCCCTTATGGCAAGTTTAAATAAATTCAGGAGTAAAAATGTGTCACATAAGTTGCATGTGTGTGCAATAATAGTGTTTAACATGAATGTTGAACGACTACCACATCTCTGTACCCAACACAATTATTTGTAAGGTCCCTAATTCGAGCAGTGAATTTCAAACACATATTCAACCACAAAGTCACTATACCCCTACCTATGTGTACAAATTACCTCAACTAACCTATATAGCCTCATTATTGTTATTTTGTTGTTACTTATTTATTTATTTTACTTTAGTTTTTAGTACATTTTCTAAACCAACAATGCAGTTTTAAGAAAAGAGTTAAGGTCTTGTAAGTAAGCATTTCACGGTAAGATCTACACTTGTTTTATTTGGCGCATGTGCCAAATAAAATTTGATTTGATTTTAAAGACCAGGCAGGTTATCCAATGCCTCACAAAAAAGGGCACCTATTGTTAGCTTCTTTTTTTACCCATCTAACATTAAATATCCCTTTGAGCATGGTGAAGTTATTAATTACATTTTGGATGGTGTATCAATACACCCAGTCACTACAAAGATGCAGGTGTTCTTCTTAACTCCATTGCCGGAGAGGAAGGACACCGCTCAGGGATTTCACCATGAGGCCAATGCTGATTTTGAAACAGTTACAGAGTTTAATGTTTGTGGTAGGTGAAAACTGAAGATGGATCAGAAACATTGTTGTTACGCCACAATAGTAACCTAAATTACCTAAATAAGCCACTAAAATAAAACAAATAAAAAATAAATGTCTTGAATACAAATGGTTATGTTTGGGGCAAATCCAACAAAACACATCACTGAGTACCACTCTTCATATTTTCCAACATAGTGGTGGCTGCATCAGATTATGGGTATGCTGGTCATTGGCAAGGACTAAGAAGACTGAATAGAGCTAAGCACAGTCAAAATCGGAGAGGAAAACCTGGTTCAGTCTGCTTTCCAACAGACACTGGGAGACATTCACCTTTCAGCAGTACAATAACCTAAAAAACAAGGCCAAATATACAGGGGGCAGCAGGTAGCCTATTGGTTAGAGTGTTGGACTAGTAACCAAAAGGTTGCAAGGTTGAATCCCCGAGCTGACAAGGTAAAAATCTGTCATTCTGCCCCTAAACAAGGCAGTTTACCCACTGTTTCTTATTGACTTTCCGAGTTAAATGACTTGCCTAGTGACCTTAACTGACTTGCCTAGTTAAATAAAGGTTAAAAAATAAATAAATCAAAAATACACTGGGGTTGCTTACCAAGATGACATTGAATGTTCCTGGGTGGCCTAGTTAGATTTTCAAGCCGATTAAAGTAAAAACTGGCAAGACTTGGAAATGGCTGTCTAGCCATGATCAACAGCCACTGGAAAGAGCTTGAAGAATTAGAACAAATTATGTGCAAATATTGTACAATCCCAGTGTGCAAAGCTCTTAGACTTACCTAGAAAGACTCACAGCTGTAATTACTTACTAACATGTGTTCACTCAGGGGTGTGAATACTTATGTAAATTAGATATTTCTCTATTACATTTTCAATACATTTGCAAAAATGTATAAAACATGTTTTCATTTTGTCATTATGGGGTATTATGTGTAGAAAGGTGAATTATTTTATTTAATATATTTTGAATTCAGGCTGCTGTCAAGGGGTAGGAATACTTTCTGAAGGCACTGTATCTACCTCAAATACCTTGTAAACCTGCACCTTGATCTGGTTCCCCTGTATATAGCTCCATTCTTGTGTATTTTATTCCTTGTGTTAATATTTTTATAATAATTTAACTCTGAATTGTTGGGAAGGGCTCGTAATCAAGCATTTCACGGTAAAGTCTACAACCGTTAAATTTAGCGTATGTGTCAAATAACATTTGATAACCCAGTAAAATCACATTTTGACTGCACTGCCTCTTTAAAGAAGGTTCAATACTGCAGCTTTTGCAGAATGTTTTAGTTTTCAGTTTTAGTAAAAAAAAAAAGTTTTATCTTTCACATTATGGTGTGTGTAGCGATATCTGACTACAATGGGAATTCTGCACTAACCAACGAGGAAAAACCCACCATCTCCAACCACCACAACCTGTCCCACTGGAGAGACCACTAGGGGTTTACCAAAACCACTGACACCTGCTTGTCAGCCTTCCAAAATGTTGTGGCATGTTAGACATACTTCTGTGGTTGAATCGAGAATGTTTTTCATTGCTGCAAAAGGAAACTATTTGTTCTTTCAGGTGTACTGTTATGAGACAGGGAAACGAGGCCAAAGATGATGCTTGTGCAAGTTGACTTACTTCTGCTCACCACAGGACCCTCAGTTAACACTAAATATCCCCTTCTATTGACCCCTAGTTTGATTACAGTAGTAAACCCACCTTGGTTTCAAGTGTTTGTGCTAGCAGACATGGAGCACACTTGATAGAGAGAGGTTGACAATGTTTTGGCTCTCTTGAACCCCCCCCCCCACCCCCCAAGGCTGGGAATTCCTGTGTTGGCAAGGTAGCTCAAAACATGCTGCACCTGTTAGTGTGAGAACTGACAGGCAAATATTGGTTACCCGTGTTGCATGAGGTGAAGTTCATGTTTACTTTATATGCATACATTGGAAACCTTAGTAGCACGTTGTAAAACATTTGACACAGTCAATGGGTTTACGGTGTACAGGCTAAATGAGGAGCAGCTATACCCCTCAGATGTCACTGGTGTTAAAGATTCCACTCATCAAGAAATCTCTGCACACAGTGCATTATTCTGTCAAATTTATTGGGGCATTTTATTTTTCTTATTTTCGTGGCTTTTTTAAAATCCTAAATTACAGGACGAGCTCATATGGCCCTTGCATTTTGGATCTCGTCCTGTTAGAGAGGTGAACCCTGCTGAACAACACCCACAACGCACGGTCTGTCTACTAAAGGTCTTCATAGGTCCAAAAAGTTGAATCTGTGGCTTTGCTACCCTACCCAATTTCAATAAATGAATTTGTAAAAGACAGACCTGTTCTGAATGGAATCGGGAACAGTCAGACCCATTCTGAAAAGGCCCGTAGAAAAAGACTCTTGCCAGTTCGGATGTGAAAGACCCGTTCTGATCAAAGAGTAGAAAGAGAGAGCGAAAGAAACCTACCAGGCACTGCCAGCGCCATCAATAAGCTAGTGTTATTGGCCAAATGATCCACAGTCAGTGTCCTTAAACTGCCTATACATGTTTTTTAAATATACACCACCGTTCAAAAGTTTGGGGTCACTTAGAAATGTCCTTGTTTTGAAAGAAAAGCAAATGTTTTTGTCCATTAAAATAACATAAAATTGAACAGAAATACAGTGTAGACATTGTTAATGTTGTAAATGACTATTGTAGCTGGTAACGGCTGATTTTTTTAATGGAATATCTGCATAGGTGTACAGAGGCCCATTATCAGCAACCATCACTCCTGTGTTCCAATGGCACTTTGTGTTAGCTAATCCAAGTTTATCATTCTAAAAGGCTAATTGATCATTAGAAAACCCTTCTGCAATTATGTTAGCACAGCTGAAAACTGTTGTTCTGATTAAAGAAACAATAAAACTGGCCTTCTTTAGACTAGTTGAGTATCTGGAACATCAGCATTTGTGGGTTCAATTACAGGCTCAAAATGGCCAGAAACAAAGACCTTCTGAAACTCATCAGTCTATTCTTGTTCTGAGAAATGAAGGCTATTCCATGCGATAAATTGCCAAGAAACTGAAGATCTCGTACAATGCTGTGTACTACTCCCTTCACAGAACAGCGCAAACAGTCTCTAACCGGAATAGAAAGTGGAGTGGGAGGCCCCGGTGCACAACTGAGCAAGTGGACAAGTACATTAGAGTGTCTAGTTTGAGAACCAGACACCTTACAAGTCCTCAACTGGCAGCTTCATTAAATAGTACCCACCAGTCTCAACGTCAACAATGAAGAGGCAACTCCGGGTTGCTGGCCTTCTAGGCAGAGATGCAAAGAAAAAGCCATATCTCAGACTGGCCAATAAAAAGAAAAGATTAAGATGGGCAAAAGAACACAGACACTGGACAGAGGAACTCTGCCTATAAATGTTTTGACTTCCTGTATATTCTGCTGTTCATAGTGAACCACAAAGTCCAGCATTCATAGCGAATGCAGATACCGCCCCACTAGATACCCACAAACTTGCAGAATTGTTTACTTCGATTGACACGCAGTAATCTCAGAATTAATCTACGCAAGATGTTTTTTGAAAACGTTCGTTTTTCACTAATGTTTATCATGCCCGTGTGGTGTTCTGTTTGTCTGGCTGTGCTAACTATACGGAACAAAAATATGAACACAACATGTAAAGTGTTAGTCCCATGTTTCATGAGCTGAAATTAAAGATCTCAGAAATGTTCCATATGCACAAAAAGCTTATTTCTCTAAAATGTTGTGAACAAATTTGTTTACATCCCTGTTAGTGAGCATTTCTCATTTGCCAGGATAATCCATCCACCGCCAAACACATAGAAATACCAAACATAGAACAAAAACATTGAATGCCCACCCTAACTCACGCCCTGACCAACCTAAAATAGAAAAATACAAAGGGAACTAAGATCAGGACGTGACAATATGATTATATTCTCATTTTAAAAATAAATTTTACTATTACTTAATCTGACTGGTCTTAATTGATAAATACTAAACCATTTGGTAAACCTATAGATTTTAAACTGGTTTGTCCACTACAGATTTTGAGAGCCACATAATGAAAATGTTGGCCTATGTCTCCAAAGTAGGAACGTATAGTATGATATACAGTGCATTTGGAAAGTATTGACCCCTTCACTTTTTCCACATTTTGTTACATTACAGCTTATTCTAAAATTGATTGATGAGGATTTGATTTAATCTACACACAATACAAATGATGACAAAGCGAAAAGTTATTTTGCATTTTTTGCAAATATATTAAAATTAAAAAACAGATACCTTGTGTAAATAACTGTTCAGACCCTTTGCTATGGGACTCAAAATAAATTGAGCTCCGGTGCATCCTGTTTCCATTGATCATCCTTGACCTGTTTCTACAACTTGATTGGAGTCCACCTGTGGTAAATTCAATTGATTAGATATGATTTGGAAAGGCACACACCTGTCTATATAAGGTCCCACAGTTGACAGTGCATGTCAGAGCAAAAACCAAGCCATGAGGTTGAAGGAATTGTCCATAGAGTTTCGAGAAAGGATTGTGTCAAGGCACAGATCTGGAGAATGGTACAGTGGCCTCAATAATTCTTAAATGGAGGAGGTTTGGAACCACGAAGACTCTTCCTAGAGCTGGCCGCCCGGCCAAACTGAGCAATCTGGGTAGAAGGGCCTTGACCCAATGGTCACTCTGACAGAGCTCCAGAGTTCCTCTGTCGAGATTGGAGAACCTTCCAAAAGGGACAACCATCTCAGCAGCACTCCACCAATCAGGTCTTTATGGTAGAGCGGCCAGACGGAAGCCAGTCCTCAGTAAAAGGCCCATGAAAGCCCACTTGGATTTTGCCAAAAGGCACATAAAGGACTCAGACCATAAGAAACAAGGTTCTCTGGTCTGATGAAACCAAGATTGAACACTTTGGCCTGAAAGTCAAGCATCACATTTGGAAGAAACCTGGCACAAATTCTACGGTGTATAATGTTGGTTGCAGTTGCTGTTTTTTCCCCAAAACCTGCTCCAGAGTGCTCAGGACCTCAGACTGGGGCAACGGTTTCCCTTCCAACAGGACAATGACCCTAAGCACACAGTCAAGACAATGCAGGAGTGGCTTCGGCACAAGTCTCTAAATGTCCTTGAGTGGCCCAGCCAGATCGAATCTGATCAAACATCTCTGGAGAGACCTGAAAATAGCTGTGCAGCGACGCTCCCCATCCAACCTGGCAGAGCTTGAGAGGATCTGCAGAGAAGAATGGGAGAAACTCCACAAATACAGGTGTGCCAAGCTTGTAGCGTCATACCCAGGAAGACTCGAGGCTGTAATCGCTGCCAATGGGGCTTCAAAAAAGTACTGAGTAAAGGGTTTGAAATACGTAAATGTGTAATTTCATTTTTTTTTTTTTTTTTGACATTTGCAAAAAAAATCATTATAATAATGTTTTTGCTTCGTCATTATGTGGTATTGAAAGGCTGGTAATGGCTCACATCAACACCATTATCCCAGAAACCCTAGACCCACTCCAATTTGCATACCACCCAAACAGATCCACAGATGATGCAATCTCTATTGCACTCCACACTGCCCTTTCCCACCTGGACAAAAGGAACACCTATGTGAGAATGCTATTTATTGACTACAGCTCAGTGTTCAACACCATAGTGCCCTCAAAGCTCATCACTAAGCTAAGGACCCTGGGACTAAACACCTCCCTCTGCAACTGGATCCTGGACTTCTTGACCGGCTGCCCCCAGGTGGTGAGGGGTAGGTAGCAACACATCTGCCACGCTGATCCTCAACACTGGAGATCCCCAGGGGTGCGTACTCAGTCCCCTCTGTACTCCCTGTTCACCCACGACTGCATGGCCAGGCACGACTCCAACACCATCTTTAAGTTTGCAGACGACACAACAGGGGTAGGCCTGATTACCGACAACAACGAGACAGCCTATAGGGAGCAGGTCAGAGACCTGGCCGGGTGGTGCTAGAATAACAACCTATCTCTCAACGTAACCAAGACTAAGGAGATTGTGGACTACAGGAAAAGGAGCACCGAGCACGCCCCCGTTTTCATCGACGGGGCTGTAGTGGAGCAGGTTGAGAGCTTCAAGTTCCTTGGTGTTCACATCAACAACAAACTAGATTGATCCAAACACACCAAGAGAGCCGTGAAGAGGGCACGACAAAGCCTATTCCCCCTCAGGAAACTAAAAACATTTGGTATGGGTCCTGAGATCCGCAAAAGGTTCTACAGTTGCAACATCGAGAGCACCTGACTGGTTGCATCACTGCCTGCTACGGCAATTGCTCGGCCTCCGACCGCAAGGCACTTCAGAGGTTCGTGCGTACGGCCCAGTACATCACTGGGGCTAAGCTGCCTGCCATCCAGGACCTCTACACCAGGCAGTGTCAGAGGAAGGCCCTAAAAATTGTCGAAGACCCCAGCCACCTCAGTTATAGACTGTTATCTCTACTACCGCATGGCAAGCGGTACCAGAGTGCCAAGTCTAGGACAAAAAGGCTTCTCAACAGTTTTTACCCCCAAGCCATAAGACTCCTGAACAGGTAACCAAATGGTTACCCAGACTATTTGCATTGTGTGTGTCCCCCCAACCCCTCTTTTACGCTGCTTTACAGGTTAGAGCCTGTAAGTAAGCATTTCACTGTAAGGTCTAGCTACTACAAAATGTATGATTGTCATCCCCATGAGCGCCCCACTCTCCCTCAGGCCATGGATGAGGCAGGCAAAGATTTCAATCCAGGCTTAGATTCGCCTTGACAAAAGGTTTTTCCCTAGGTGCATGAACAATGAGAATATTTACTGAGATGTGGATGAGAACTGTTGGCTAAATGCTCAAGACGGGCTTGATGCAAACTAGTTTCTTTCTTTTCACTCTTTTCCTTTGTTTACTGTAATTTTGACTGTTAGCCTAGATTTGACTACAGTAGATCTACTCCTATGTTGTAATTATACCTGAAAATCAAAATGACGATCACAAATGGGACATTTTTTAAATACGATTTTCAGTGCATTTTGATGGGTAGTAGTAAGTGTATAGCCTAAAGTGAAAATAGTGTCATGTACTATATTACTTTCAGCACTTCAAAGGGCAAATTTGAAACATGTATGTTGCATTTTTTGCTATTGGTGTAACTGGTTGTTAAAACGGTTCAATTGATTTCATTATGTTGTGTTTTGGTGATTTAAACCAATGTACTCATTATATTTCACAGTAAACTTATATTTTGATCAAGGGTTGTGTGGTGAAAGATATCTACAAACAAAAATAAATGTTTTGAATGTAAGACTGGCTGCGTTACGAGAGTGACCAGTTTAGCGTTTTGTACTAAGTGTTTCGAAAATTCATCACATACTTTTGAAAATAGTAACCCCCCCTTATCTGTTGCTGTGAATGAATGGCCTAAACTTGATTTGTAATTACAATTTAAATAATCAGAGCACATATACAATATCAGTTATTTAATATTCTTACATTAAATTACATGTTTTTGATTAATACAAAAAACAACAGTATAGGATCATCAAAAATGATGAACAAATACTTTTTCTCCAATTTCATAATTTCTTCACCTTTTCAATCGATTTAATCTCATTGTGAGATACTTATTTTTGATTTAATAAGATGCATAGTATGGAGTAATGGGTGAGACATATTCACAACTAACAATGTGAATAGTATACAAACATACAAACATGTTCATGTGAATAAATAAAGAAATATGAACAATCAAATGATAAACTGCATGGACATCTTCTTGCACTATAGGGCACCAAAAAGGCCGTCTTGTGGTAATAAAAAAAAGTAACATTCTTTAGCTTGAGTAGGATAACACCATTTCATAAATAAATATTACATAAATAGAATAGTATGGTGACGATAATGGCCATGCCTCTGATGTGTTCACAGAGTAGTGTCTTCTACACATTCCCATGTCTTTTCCCACGCCCCCCCATCTTTTCCTCACGCCAGTCTACTGATGGCCTGAAAAACAAATTTTGGTAGTTAGCACACTGCACACTACAATCATTTGCTTTCGTTGAAGTGTAGATGACATTGTTGTTAAAAGTCTGACTGATTTATAAAAACCGGATACCTTTTGAAGCAGAGATTCCAACTGTTGTACACATTTCTGGCTGTCCTTTGGATATGAATCACATCCTTGGCAGACTGTTTTCTGAGGGAATAAAGGAACACAGAAAATGTTAGTTGGCTCTCACAATTTCATTTGTTTTCTGGATAAAATGCTCATTTGAAGTTACTCTTGGATTTGGACTGAAAATAGGCCTAGTAAAGTAACTATTACCCTTAACATACTTTCCACGTTCCCTCAAATGATTACGTTCAATAATGATGATCATGATGACGCTAATAGTGTAATAAGGAAAATAATGGCAAGGCTCACCTCTCGCTCCTCCTGACTGCAGGAGTCCAGACTTCCCAACTAAAAACAGAACAAAGCAACATGTTAATATTTTTCCACACAGTCTTGCTATGTACATTTTTATACAGATATACATTTTTCACATTTTCTTAAGTGACTCACAATCATTCGGTTGTTGAGGTTTTTGATAACTTTACGCTGAAGGATCTTATTTTTGGCCTTGAGATGAGGTACCATCGCCCGGAAGCACTCCAAGGCAGACTGGGAACAGCACTCCTGTACAGAGCAAAAAGAGACACGGAATTATGGAATGGAACAAGACTGGTTATTCTCCACTGATTAAACTAGTTGAGGCAAATCAAATTGATTGTATTTTGATACTCTGTTACACTCGCATGTAAACTTTGTAATGTGGAATAGGAACCACATGAGGGCGCTGCTGTATTTAAGTGATAATACCCACGAATTTCGGTGTTTATAGGATATATTGGCACTGGTATTTCGTTTTGGACTGGCAAACCGTGTGAATATATCCTCCAAACACCGGTTTCGAGGGCATTATCATTGTTATACAATGGGTTACCAACATATTCAAATAATGATTGAAATATTTTCATTAGGGCTATTTTTTAGCAATTTATTCATACTATGTTATCCTTCCACAATATATAGTCCCGACACAAATCAAGGGTTGCTACCCAAGCCGACTGGTCATACGTTCTATCGGTTCAGTTGCCAGAGACGAGACCAAGTCGTTGTCTTTTCTTTCGAAATCCATGGATTCGACCCAATCACGTTTACTTCGTGCCAGCTCTTAGCCGTGGTATATTGCCCATATACCACACCTCCTCGGGCATTATTGCTTAATTAAGCAACATACAATCTTCAAGATAAATTAGCCATTCATCACACTGCTACATTTCATTAACCTGAACTTCTACCCGAATACATGCAATATTTCCAGTTCATGCCAGCCAAATGTATTCTATTGAGCCACATACACCTAATGCCCACAATGCCTATACTTCATACCATAACCCGCTCTCAAGTATGTTGGTCCTCTCATAGACATAGTTAAGTTGTAATGTCATACCTTTTCTTACAATTTATATTGATTGTGTTATCATTTGCTACAAAACCTTGACACACAAGGGTCATATTCTGCTTATCAAGGTAAGACTTTCCCGTCTACCCTGGCACATCACATCCACACCCCGACAAAGAAACAATAATGTTTCTACCAATGTATCCAATACGGAATAATATGTTCCCCCGCTTCACTGAGATTAAGTAGAGAGATGTTTTCACTGTTGTTACTTGCTGCCTGTTTCCAGTTTCTCCACTTTGACTGGGTGTTTCACAGAATAGAAAATAACTCTTTGCTGACATGACAACACATTTTCCATGTGGAGGCTTTCATTTGTCTCTACCATTAGGCAATGATATTTTTCCCCATGTGCTGGGCCTCAAACTTTTGAGTCTCAAACAATAACTGTTAGACGGCTACACTCTTAGAAAGAAATGGTTCTAAAAGGGTTCTTCGGCTGTCCCCGTAGGAGAAACCTTTTTGGTTCCAGGTAGAATACTTTTGGGTTATATATAGAACCCTCTGTGGAAATGGTTCTACATGGAACCCAAAAGGGTTCTACCTGCAACCAAAAAGGTTTCTTCAAAGGTTTTTCCTACGTGGACAGCCGGAGAACCTTTAAAGGTTCTAGAAAGCACCTTATTTTTCTAAGAGTGTACAGACACAATTTTATATTTAGTGTCAAAACGATAACATGGAAACCTTTTGATCAAATGTTTACCTATTAAACATTGGTAACAGACTGGTTCCATGGTATACTAATGAAATATTTGGTTAAGTTTAGACCAACTATGTTCAACTAACTTTTAAGATATAGTCAAACATTTAGTAAAACCACAAGGAATTCTTATTAATAAGGAATCTTTAACAGCACAGTAGCACAGTTTGTCTCTTGGGGATAAGCCACAGAGACATGGTAGTGTGATTACTCATTACAGTTCTCCTAAATGTGCACAAGAGACATGGAGCTCACTTTCAAATTGACTCATTAATGACTTGGACCTCACTTTCACATTGACTCCTTCATGCACAGAACTCTGACAATAACACATGCCAAACTGGATTGACTGTCGGGGCAACTGATAAATAGCTGAAAGAAAAATCATTCTCTTATCAAGTGTGTTTTTTTTTTATTATGACAGAGTTTGTGATTCTGAGTGTGTGGGCCTCTACTCTAATCATATGTTAACACTGTAAATGTGTTACACCTGCTAAGATAAAACCAACACATGTATTTTTTATTGTAGATTGTCCATTAATACTTTCAGTTAGTTTATTTGATTTAGTTATTCACATATCGTAAAACCAATTGACCCATGCTAGTCATTTAGCTGAAAAGTTTTTAGTAAAACAAAATAGTTTTCCATGAAAAGATGTAGTACTGTGTACCCTTCTACTGTCTCCACATCCTGTTATAATGACTGAAGGATTACTAAATGAATTACTTCAAATTAGACTATTATATTAAACTAAGTATTTACTCATTATTGGTGATATAGCTAATTAACTATACACATCATTTATGCAAATCTATTACACATGTAATTGCACTCTTTATTGCTTTATAGTATTGTTGATTGTGTCATTTTTTACCATAATGTATCACACCAGTATTTCCTGACCTCACAAGACCACATTTGCCTGCCCTAGTACTAGCATCCTACATTGTGCCATAGACAGTAGGTGGGAGAGCATAAATGACAGCAACCCCAATAACAGCCGTCATTCATTGTTTGTGAGTTATCTGACAGATGTCAGCATGAGCTCCATATGTTTGCAAAGTAAATGAGCTATAGTAGATTTCCCTTTAAAAATCACTTACTTCCGTATCCATTGAAGGAGCGTTCGACATCACACTGTTGTGCTGCAAGACGACAACAAAAAAATGTTGGTACTGAGATTGCATTTTATACATATCAGCCCCAGAGATGTAGCATTACCGTTATGGTAATTCTTTCTGAGCCATTCACAGCCTTTATACATGTAAAAAGGCAATAGATGCATTGCAGTACACAGTATAATGCATAATAAAACATGCTAGAATCATTCATCAAAGCTCATGGTTTCTTGCAAGAGTCCATCGAATACATTAAGCGCTTATAACGCATAAGCTTTGAGAAAGTGCTAAATAAATTGCAGGTTGACCTACCGTCACACTTTTGTTTAGCGCTTTTAATTCCTTTATTACTTCAGTCAGCTTCAGGATTCTCTCACCCTTGTCTGCATCCACCATAACACAGGTGATGGCTAGGAGACAACAAACAAGCAGCTTCATCTTCTCTGAACTTTCTTTAACGATGGCACAAATTACCCAAAGGATGCTGTTCAAAATGTTGACTGGTAATGTGGACAGGTGTCTAACTTACCTATATATTTGTCCATCAGGACACAGGAAAACCACGTTTGAGATATTGGAAAACTGTGGAAAGTGATTGAATGAGTAAACACATTTTCTTTTCCACTGGCCATTACCACAACGTGAGCTCAGAGTTGCATCAAGTGGTGGGTGCGTGGGGCGTACGGAAGCGAGAGTGACAACGAAAGCATACTTTCTGCACACAAGGCAGGAAACTACAGAGCAGATTCACTCTGAATCAGAGGACCGATACATCTAATAGGTTTTATAGGTAACAATAGCCTAAATGTACCTGCAGACACATCAAATAGCTGTTTGTGTGTGGCTGGCCTCCTACACAAGCATAACTTGTAGGAACAACAGGAAATTCTTTGAAGGACTATAACAATGACATTACAATGGCTAAGGGCACTCCACCATATTTCCCTCTTCTGGGAGAATATACGTTTGTATCAACAGAAAGGAACCCTTGAAACCAGACTCTCACCTGAAAGCTACCCCCAAGACTGAGGCCTGCTGTTTATTACTCCTGAAACCGTATTAAAATTCAGCTTATGTTATATTATCAGTGTCTGTCCTTGTAGTATTGCTCATTTTTAGTTTTGAATATTATGGTAGAATTCCACATCAATCCCACAGTGGTGAAATCCATAGAAACTTCATAGAAACCAGTGAAAGCTGGAGAGAGGGCTGTTGATTTCAAACAGACATACGAGCTCGGGGTGATGTTACAAGAGTGTGTAGGACCCTGGGGGAAGTTCATCAGCACAGTACTTTCTGTGTATTGTCACGTGTTATGATTGCATCTTTAGGTTGGTGTGGGGGTCGCTGAATCATAGATTCACTAGTCAATAAGAATGTAATGAGTTCAGTCTTACATCATCTGTGGTGGCTGAGTGTATTTCAAAACACTTCACAATTTCATTATCTCTGGCACTGAATTCATACGTTTTAAATTGAACAAATGTCAAATGAAATATACAAATCATACTTTTACAATTGACCCAATGTTATTAATTTGATCATCAATCTTGGGGAGAAATGCTCGTGTTTTTTACTTGAGGAACGTATCATTAATGAACTATTTGTCATTATAGCAGTACTTTAACACCTCAGCTGTTATTTTTTTACCTCTTTGTCATTTTTTGTTGTTGTTTGATTCCAAACGGTGTCGTAATAATTCCCTGTTGGGGAAAACTGAACAAGCATCACCATGATTTCATGTGAGATAACCTCCAGTGTTAGTCAGACAGGAAGCTGTGTAGTGTCCAAGTGTGCGTAAGCCGGTTTCTGCAGCGTCAGCGGTCTGAGGTCACCTAAGGAGTTCCATCCTCTTACGGAGTGGATGCTGTACTACTGGCTTCTATCTGAGAGGAGGAAGTGAGCTTGTGACAGATTCAAGAGAAAACCCCTCCTTCCTGATCTTTGTTTCAGCATAAAGGAAATAGTGGGTGGGGACTGGGCCTATGAGCTGTGAAGCAAGTAACACTAGCAGTACTCATAGTGTCATTATATAGGGGAAAGGCAATGGCGAGCACCCCTTATCGTCCTGTTGGAAGGTGTATCTCTGTAGGACTGTTATTTCAGTCCTAGGGAGTCCATTTAGTTGTCTGAGAGTTGGTTATCACTCATGGAAGGGATTTCTGTCCTCAGGTAGACACGAGATGAATCACAACTTTCCTTGTCCAGTCATGTGACTCTACCAATACGACCTGGTGTGATAGTGTGCTATATAGCTAGTGTGAGCAGTTTTGCATTGAGTGAAGGTAGCTGTCTTAGAGAACTCTGTCACTGTGAAATCAGAGTGAGAGTTGTTTTCTGTGGTCAACCTTGTTAAACGCAGTGCAAGACATGTGGCTTCATTACAGGTGTGCAGACAATTTTCATTAACTGTAATAATGAACTAGATACTGAACTACTCTTCATTACTTTCAGAACATTTGTGATAGTTAATGTACACAGTTGATGTACACGTATTTTATGATAGTTAATGTACAATCAAACTTAGGGTGGTCGTATAAAATGTTTGATTCAAAAGAATAGAGAGAGAATCAAAATGTTGATGTGCGTGGATTGTGTGTGTGCATTAACACATGAATACAAAATACAACTGTATGGCTCTTGCTCAAGGGATCACATGTTTTGTAATCTGTTATTATCAAGTGCTTGGAAGTAATCTGCCCAGAGACTACAGATGGAAATGAATGGTTATATATATATAAATCTGGTGCAACGCACAATTTCTCCGTTTTCTGATAAACATATTATATAAGTCCTTGAAGGGAGGGGATAAAATAAGTGAGACTCCTGAGAAATATTACTCACCACTTTCTTGACAATCAATCCTTTTGATGGTAAAATAATTTATATTGTTAGTCTTTCATTGATATAAATCTCTAAGTAAATGAGTTTGTGGTCATACTAAACAACCCTAAACAGAGTAAAATAAAGAATTACATTGATAAATCTAAGAGCTAAAATCTAACTTCAAATTTGAAGTTTAAATCTATGGATTTCACTGCAGTTTTTTTGTGTACACTCCCCTACATATTTATTTGGACAGTGAGGCTAAAACTTTGAATTTGGCCCTACACTCCAGCATTTTGGGTTTGAGATCAAATGTTTCATATAAGGCGACAATACATAATGTCGCCTTTTATTTGAGGGGATTTTCATACATATCTGTTTTACTGTTTATGTTTTGGTTGTGTTTCAGATTATGCTGTGACCTGTAGAAATGATAGTAAATAAGGCATTGTCATTTTGGAGTTACCTTCATTGTAAATAAGAGTAGAATATGTTTCTGAACACTTCCTCCATTAATGTGAACACTACCATGATTACAGATAATCCTGAATTCATCTTGAATATTGATGAGTGAGAAAGTTGCAGAGGCATAAAAATCATACCTCCCCCAAAAAACACAAATCTCCTGTTATTGGTAATGGTGAGAGGTTAGTGTGTCTTGGGGTTAGGATCTTTGTTCGTCTGTCACTCATCATTATTCAGGATTCATTCAGGATTACCTGTAATCATGGTAGCATCCACATTAATGTAGAAGTGTTCAGAAACACATTCTATTTCTATTTAAACACAATACATTATTGACCATTCATTTCTATTGGGCACATCATAATCTGAAACACGACCAAAATAAACTGCAAATGGATCCAACAAGTTTGTCGTCACAAGCTTGTTGTAGTCATTGTGTTCTCGGAATATCAAATCAAATCAAATATGGGCCCAAATAATAGACTTTTGACTACTTTAATACACATATAAGTGAATTTGTCCACATTTTGTTGTATTACAAAGTGGGATTAAAATAGATTTAATTGTAATTTTCTTGGCAACAATCTACACAAAATACTCTGTAATATCAAAGTGGATGAAAAATTCTAACATTTTGAGGCAAAAAACTATCAAATTAGATAAGTAGTCAACCCCCTGAAACAATACATGTTAGAAACACCTTTGGCAGTGATTACAGCTGTGAGTGTTTCTGGGTAAGACTCTAAGAACTTTCCACACCTGGATTGTACAATATTTGCCCATTTATTATTTTCAAAATTCTTCAAGCTCTGTCAAATTGGTTGTTGATCTTTGCTAACCAACTATTTTCAGGTTTTGCCATAGATATTAAAGTAGATTTAAGTCAAAACTGTAACTCGGCCACTCTGGAACATTCACTGTCTTCTTGGTAAGCAACTCCAGTGTAGATTTGACCTTGTGTTCGGGGTTATTGTCCTGCTGGAAGGTGAATTCATCTCCCGGTGTCTGGTGGAATGCAGACTGAACCAGGTTTTCCTCTAGTGTTTTGCCTGTGCTTAGCTACATTCCGTTTCTTTTTAATACTGAAAAACACCCTGGTCCTTAACGATTACAAGCATACCCATAACATGATGTAGCCACCACTATGCTTGAAAATATGGAGTGTGGTACTCAGTAATGTTTGGGGCAAATCCAATACAACACATAAGACTTTGTTTTCAGGACGAAAAGTGAATTGCTTTGTCACATTTTTTGCAGTATTACTTGTAAGGCACAAGTAATACTGCAAAAAATGTGACAAAGCAATTCAGGATTGCAAACAGGATGAATGTTTTGGAATATTTGTATTCTGTACAGGCTTCCTTCTTTTCGCTATGTCAATTAGGTTAGTATTGTGCAGAAACTACAATGTTGTTGATCCATCCTAAGTTTTCTCCTATCACAACCATTCAACTCTGTAACTGTTTTAAAATCACCATTAACCTCATGGTAAAATCCCTGAGTGGTTTCCTTTCCCTCTGGCAACTGAGTTAGGAAGGATGCCTGTATCTTTGTAGTGACTGGGTGTATTGATACACCATCCAAAGTGTAATGAATAACTTCACCATGCTCAAAGGGGTATTTCATGTTAGCATTTTTTTTTACCCATCTCTCAATAGATGCCCTTTGCGAGGCATTGGAAATACTCCCCGGTCTTTGTTGTTGAATCTGTGCTTACGATTCACTGCTTGACTGAGGGACCTTACAGATAATTGTACTGTCTGTGTCAGGTACAGAGATGAAATAGTCATTCAAAAAGCATCACTATTATTGCACACAGAGTGAGTTCATACAACTTATTATGTGACTTGTTGAGCAAATATTTACTCCTGAACATATTTAGGCTTGCCATAACTAAGAGGTTGAGTACTTATTGACTCAAGACATTTCAGCTTTTCATTTTTAATTAATTTGTAAACATTTCTGACAACATAATTCCACTTTTGACGTTATGGGATTTTGTGTGTTGTGTGTAGATCCGTGAGAACATCTCAATTTAATTTTAAATTCAGGCTGTAACACAACAAAATGTGGAAAATGTCAAGGGGTGTGAAAACTTTCTGAAGGCTCTGTATGTATGAATAAATACTGATCTAAAAGGTGACATGCTGTACTGTCACCTCATAGAAAACATTTGATCTCAAATCCAAAATGTTGGAGTATAGAGCCAAATGTACACATTTTTGTTTCACTGTTGAAATAAATACGTAGGTGAGTTTATCTCTGTTGCATTGGCTAATCATGTCATTATTGAACAAGGACAGGATTTTTCATTTTGTTAATATATAACAGTTAATCATGAAATACAAACACTGTTGATTGTGGCAGATATACTTTGTACTCCCACCTACAGATATTTCCTACACTGCGGTCTCCTCACTGTAAAGTGTTAGTGAGCATTTCCGGAGAGGCTGACGATAACACTCAACATACTGGGCGTTAAGCCAAGATGACGGCTTGTGATTGTTTATTTGTTATGAATATTCTAAAAACATTTTTCCCCCCAAAAAATTGTGAAATCAAATAGGACTATGCAATCTGGAACTGTGTTGGTTAAATTTGGTCAGGTGTGCCTGCTTTCAGAATGACTCCAAATGAGAAAACAGAACAACAAATGGCCAATATTACGGTAAGTATACCGGAAGAACGAATTCCGTGGGTGGGGGATCGCCTCTGTTGGTCCTTTACATTAAAAGGGAACCATTGGTTCAACCTACTCAGGAACATACATTTGATCACATAATAGGTACCTATGTGTGTCTCCAAAAGGTTATCAAGGTGAAGGCTTGCTTCACTTATAGATCAAATCTACAACACAAACATGTCAACATATCTCTTTTATTGAACTGAAACCATTTTCCTACAGTGAATAAGTAATCACACAATCTACTACAGTCTGCTGCTTTGTTTTTCATTCATGTTTGTTTGCCTGTATGCATCATAGTATCAACTTCTTATACTCCTAAATTGAACATTCCTAAATGATATACAAATCTCGTTCTGTTTGTTTGATTTGACCCCCCCAAAAATGTTTTTTAGTAGTTTTTCTATCTGATATTCCTTACGTTTTATTATGGAAGGAAAGGGTGACATTCACAGTTTAAACAACCGCACACAGTGATGAATAACCACCATGCAACAACAGCCATCATTAAACATGTTACTCTGATAAATACACCTTTATTGATTAAAGATGGATATTTGTCCCGTGCTTTATAATTGTACATCCTCTTGCAAAAGTGGTTTAATAAACACCTCAAACTCCACTGAATTATACAGATTTACAATTTAAATCTGGTCTGTTTCTAAATACTTCAATTCAGCAAATGTAATATTTTCCAATAACGACACCTCTCCAATTTCTAATACAGAGCTTGAAAGTGACCATTAAAATGATCTGGTGAGCTTCAAGAATGTCACATACAGTACTTTGTATTCAAGCTACTCCAGAAGGTTCAACAGAATGGGAGAGCTCCATAATAAAGATGTACATACATACCAGTAAGGAAATCAGCCTTTGTAAACCTCTACCAAGACCGATGTGCCACTTCTACTTTAGTTTATATCACTGTTTAAATAATGCTTCCTTCTAAATAGTCATAACAATGACACATACTTGACCTTTGGAGTTAACGGCTACCATCTTTTACAAGCAACGATGAAAGGTGAGTAGCACTTTGGTGCTTGGTGCTTGGCTTGATTTATGGGAATAGAGAAAAAGCAGCCTGGGTGTGGGAGTCCTTCAACAACTTGGCGAACTCAAGATTTTCAACCACAAGAATAGGGGAATAACACTAACTTTATCAGGGAGTTTTGTTTTTACACTGCTGCTAATTGCTGTTTATTATATATGCAAAGTCAACTTTCTGGTAGAGAATGTAGTGATGAGTACTAAAATTGTTGCCTGTACTAAAGCGCAGTGCACTACGATAAACTGCCTCTAACAGCTTTAATGAAGTGGCAGCTATGTTCATATAGATTATGTCGCCATTGTCTACGACCAATAGGAATGTTGACTGAATAATCTGTTTAATACTATTTAGCAAGAGGCAGAATCTATTTCTAGAAGAAACCCATTTTTATTCTCAGCTTCTGAACTAACTCATCAATGTGCTTTAAATGAGTTTTTCATCCATCCAGATGCCCAGTTATTTCTATACAGGGACACGCTAAATATGGACACCATTCATATTTGTTTTTATGCACTATAGACAACAACATATACTTAGTTTTACCTGCATTCAATACTGATTTCAGGTCAAAGTTTTCCTGTAATACAATGAAGGCAGACTGTTGTTCAGATAGAACCTGGTCAACCGTGGGGGTAATCACATACGCAACAGTATCATTGGCATACAAGTGCAGGTTACAAGTCGATATGCCAAATGTAAACAGTAAAAAGTACAGGACCCAGAATCGAACCCTGCGGGACACCTTTCGTGATATCCAGGAAACCTGATTTAACACCATCAGTAGATACACATTGAGTTCTATCTGTCAAGTAATTTTTAAACCAGTTACATGCAGCCTGGACTAGGCCAATTGAGGAAAGCCTCTGAATTAACAGTGAGTGATCAACACTATCGAAAGCCGTTGACAGGTCAATGAAGAGGGCGCCCCAATGTTGCCTTTTATCCATACAGTTAACCACATAATTTATAACTAGGGATGCAGCAGAGATAGTGCTATGACCGATGTACATTTAGAATAAATTTCAAAGATAAGATCTTAGCTGAGAATTAATGAAGAATTCTAGTATTTTAGCTAGGCAATAAAGTTTAGGAATAGGGAGATAATTATTTTGGTCACAAGGGTCATCACCTTTGTGAATATACACTACATGACCAGAAGGATGTGGACACTTGTCAAACATCTCATTCCAAAATCATGGGCATTAATGTGGAGTTGGTCCCCCCTTTGCTGTTATAACAGCCTCCACTCTTTTGAGAAGGCTTTCCACTAGATGTTGGAACAGTGCTGCACGGAACGGACTTGCTTCCATTCAGCCACAAGTGCATTAGTGAGGTCGGGCACTGGTTCGCAGTCAGTATCCCAAAAGTGTTCGATGGGGTTGAGGTCAGGGCTCTTGTGCAAGTAAGTCAAATTTTTCCACACAGATCTCAACAAACCATATCTGTACAGAACTAGCTTTGTGCACAGGGGCGTTATCATGTTGAAACAGGAAAGGGCCTTCGCCAAACTGTTGCCACAATGTTGGAAGCACAGAATCATCTAGAACAGTGGTTCCCAAACTTTTTATAGTCCCGTACCCCTTCAAACATTCAACCTCCAGCTGCGTACCCCCTCTAGCAGCAGGGTCAACGCACTCTCAAATGTTGTTTTTTGCCGTTGCTGTAAGCCACACACACACTATACGATACATGTATTAAACATAAGAATGAGTGTGAGTTTTTGTCACAATCCGGCTTGTGGGAAGTGACAAAGAGCTCTTATAGGACCAGGGCAGAAATAAAATAATAATAATCAATAATTTTGCTGTTTATTTAACCATCTTACATATAAAACCTTATTTGTTCATCTAACATTGTGAATAACTCACCACAGGTGTGCTTGAAAGGATGCACATAACTGTGTAATGTTGGGTTGTATTTTCCACACAGTCTGTGCCTGTATTTAGTTTTCATGCTAGTGAGGGCCGGGAATCCACTCTCACATAGGTACAGTATGTGGCTGCAAATGGCATCAGTGTCTTAACAGTGCAATTTGCCAAGGCAGGATACTCTGAGGGTATCCAGAAATGTATCCAGAAATCTGGCAGTGGCTTCTGTTAAATTCAATTTTCAAAGAACCGCTTGTTGCAATTTCGATGAGGCTCTCTTGTTTAGATATCAGTAAGTGGACTGGAGGCATGGCATGAAAGGGATAACGAATCCAGTTGTTTGTGTCATCCGTTTCGGGAAAGTACATGCGTAATTGCGCACCCAACTCACTCAGGTGCTTCGCTATATCACATTTGACATTGTCCGTAAGCTTGAGTTAATTTGCACACAAAAAAAATCATACAATGGAAAGACCTGTGTGTTGTCCTTGTTAATGCAGACAGAAAAGAGCTCCAACTTCTTAATCATAGCCTCAATTTTGTCCCACACATTGAATATACTTGCAGAGAGTCCCTGTAATCCTAGATTCAGATCATTCAGGCGAGAAAAAACATCACCCAGATAGGCCAGTCGTGTGAGAAACTTGTCATCATGCAAGCGGTCAGACAAGTGAAAATTATGGTCAGTAAATGAAACTTTAAGCTTGTCTCTCAATTTTAAAAAGTGTCAATACTTTGCCCCTTGACAACTAGCACACTTCTTTCTGTATGTTGTAAAAGCTTTACTTGGTCGCAGCCCATATAATTGCATAGTGCAGAAAATACACGAGTTCAGAGGCCTTGCTTTAACAAAGGTAACCATTTTCACTGTAGTGTCCAAAACTTCTTTCAAGCTGTCAGGCATTCCCTTGGCAGCAAGAGCCTCTCGGTGGATGCTGCAGTGTACCCACGTGGCATCGGGAGCAACTGCTTGCACGCGCATTACCACTCCACTATGTCTCCCTGTCATGGCTTTTGCGCCATCAGTACAGATACCAACATGAGCAGCAGCTGCGTTTGGCTACATACAGTAACGGTTAATGTGATTGGATGTTAATTATTTGACTAGGTTACCTGTATTTGACATTTTGTTATTTTGCTGAACACTAGATGGTTTCATTTTATTTTTGGCAGTGAAACGAGGCTACTCAGGGAGGAAAAAAACATCACCCAAATGTGAATCACGTTATAATTTGGCGTACCCCCGAGGGCATTGCGCGTACCCCAGTTTGGGAATACCTGGTCTAGTATGTCATTGTATGCTGTAGCGTTGATTTCCCTTCATTGGAACTAAGGGGGCCTAGCTCGAACAATGAAAACAGCCCCAGACCATTATTCCTCCCCCACCAAACTTTACAATTGGCACAATGTATTGGGGCAGGTAGCGTTCTCCTGGCATCTGCCAAACCCAGATTAGTCCGTTGGACTGCCAGATGGTGAAGCGTGGTTCATCACTCCAGAGAATGTGTTTCCACTGCTTCAGAGTCCAATGGGGGCGAGTTTTACACCACTTAAACCAAAGCTTGGTATTGCGCATGGTGATCTTAGGCTTGTGTGCGGCTGCTCTGCCAAGGAAACCTATTTGATGAAGCTCCCAACAAACAGTTATTGTGCTGATGTTACTTCCAGAGGCAGTTTAGAACTCGGTAATGAATGTTGCAACCGAGGACAGACGATTTTTACGTGCTTCAGCAGTCCCGTTCTGTGAGCTTATGTGGCCTACCACTTCGCAGCTGAGCCGTCGTTGCTCCTAGATGTTTCCACTTCACAATAACAGCACTTACAGTTGACCGGGCAGCTCTAGCAGGGCTGAAATTTGACGAACCGACTTGTTGGAAAGGTAGCATCCTGTGACGGTGCCACGTTGAAAGTCACTGAGCTCTTCAGTAAGGCCATTGACTGCCAATGTTTGTCTATGAAGATTGCATGGCTGTGTGCTCGATTTTATAACTGTTAGGAATCGGTATGGCTGAAATAGCTGAATCCACTCATTTGAAGGGGTGTCCACATACAGAAATATATACAAAAGTAGCTCCAGCTCTCCACTAACTAGACATTTTTATGGGATAACAATATATTTCTGAGGGCATATTGACTGTTCACTAAACACTAGACAGAGGGGGTTCCTTTCTCAATCTCACTTTGGTCACGTTGAGAAAGTGGACTGACTGATTTGACTCATGCAATATTCTCTGCTGGTTTGTTATACATTTTGGTTACTTGATTAATACACATTTGTGCATCAGATGCAAGGTGCATTTCCCCAGATATATTGTGTTTGTAATGTGCACTAATGCAATTCCATCTTAGAGATTTGAGACACATTTGAGATAAATGTCTTTGATGAATATTTTCCATCTGACTCAATCTCTGAATCAGGTTATCAGAACTTTTACAATAACAAGCATTCTCAAAATAATACAGTTCTATGAGGCTTGGAAAAATACGTAAGCATTATATCCTGTTTATTTAGGCAGAGCGGAATGGTTCATTTTCTTACACCTCTACGTGTTATGATTTATCTGCATGCCTGATCATCTCACCGCACATCACTGTATTGCTATGCTTGTAGTCATGTCATTAAAATCAAATCTAAACCAAATCATGTATGTCGTCCATGTTTATTTTATTGTATTGCTGTGCTTTGGCCTGTCAGCCAGGCATGCTGGTTCTAAGATGACTTGCTTAAAGAAAGACCTGTAAGTCAAATGGCCAAGACCCTGTAAAATGTTCAAATCATTGTAATGATCCATGTAATTACAATATAATGACCCATTATTTGTGGGAGCAGGATGGCAGTTTGCCATTGTCTGCATAAGCCAGACCAAATGAGTTATGGTTACTGACTCACCCAGTGATCACTTTTACTGACAGTTACTCATCTTACATTCAACCCAGTCATTTCTTATACCATGCATGGAGTTATCAGCGAGTGACTTAGTCATAACATTCAGCCAGCTATATTTTTATATTTAACTAGGCTTAGTCAGTTAAGAACTAATTCTTATTTACAATGACGGCCTAGGAACAGTGGGTTAACTGCCTTGTTCAGGGGCAGAATGACAGATGTTTACCTTGTCAGCTCAGGGATTCAATCTAGCAAACTTTCAGTTACTGGCCCAACGCTTATTTGATTTCTTTGATTCAGAGCTGTACATTTGTCTCGATAATGTGAAGTGCATAATCAAAAGCTATATCAATAAGCAAACTGTTTCACTGAACTTGAGAAAAAGGGCTAAATCATATGTCGAAGTTAAGACAATTATAGCTGCACTTCATTTCATATGTCACAAGAGGGAACCAAATAGCCATAGGAGCCATACAGTAATAGGTACAAGGGTCCTTCGAATAAACAATATCATTTCACTTCCATGGTAAAGAGGAGACCATAACTTAAACTTTAACTATGATTTAATTCAAATAGTCAACATAAGTAAAATATAAAAAAAAAAACATCTAAAATATTCAAAAATCTGTGTATAGATCTGTTAAATTTACAAGCCATATAAAAAAAGCCACTAAACGCTATTTCATAAAGTATCCTTAAAACAATCAAAAGGCATCTAAGTGAGACTGTTCCAGCAGTGGAAGATAAACCTTGGGAAACATAAGACATTCAATATAGACTTGTCTTCTTCATTATCCTTAGAAACTCCTGCTCGTTGATCTCTCCATCTCCATCTCGGTCTGCTTCGTCAATCATTTCCTTTGAAAGATGCATTGTTTTAACAGTCAGGATTTCTGCATTGAGTATGTTTAGATGTGAGCAGAACGCCAACAAGTTACATCCTAACATACCTGCAATTCCTCATCTGTCAGGTTTTCACCTAGCTCCTTGGCAACTCTCTTGAGATTTTTGAAGGAAATTTTTCCTGTGCCGTCATCATCAAATAAGCGGAAAGCCTTCAGGATTTCTTCTTTTGAGTCTTTTTCACTCTGATTAACAAAAAAAAACAATATAATCAAGATTATGTAGAGGAGACAAAATTCCAAACAAAGACCTGCCAAATGATTTTAAATAAAAAATTATTGGTCATGTACACAGATTTGCTATTGCAGGTGCAGGGAATTGCTTGTGTTTTCTAGTGCCAACAGTAATATATATTTTGACTGGTACTAATATACACTACCGTTCAAAGGTTTGGGGTCATTTAGAAATGTCCTTGTTTTTGAAAGCAAAGCTATTTTTTGTCTATTAAAAATAACATCAAATTGATCAGAAATAGTTTAGACATTGTTAATGTTGTAAATGACAGTTGTATCTGGAAACAGCTGATTTTTAATGGAATATTTAAATAGGTGTACAGAGGCCCATTATCAGCAACCATCACTCTGTTCCAATGACACTTTGTGTTAGTTAATCCAAGTTTATAATTTTATAAGGCTAATTGATCATTAGAAAACCCTTTTGCAATTATGTTAACACAGCTGAAAATTGTTGTCCTGATTAAATAAGCAAAAAATTGCCTTCTTTAGACTCGTTGAGTATCTGGAGCATCAGCATTTGTGGGTTCGATTGCAGGCTCAAAATGGCCAGAAACAAATACCTTTCTTCTGAAACTCGTCAGTCTATTCTTGTTCTGAGAAATGAAGGCTATTCCATGTGAGAAATTGCCAAGAAACTGAAGATCTCGTACAATGCTGTGTACTACTCCCTTCACAGAACCATGCAAACTGACCCTAACCACAATAGAAAGAGGAGTGGTAGGCCCCAGCACACAACTGAGCAAGAGGACAAGTACACTAGTGTCTAGTTTGAGAAACAGACGCCTCACAAGTCCTCAACTTGCAGCTTCATTAAATAGTACCCGCAAAACACCAGTCTCAACATCAACAGTGAATATGTGACCCCGGGATGCTGGCCTTCTAGGCAGAGTTGCGAAGAAAAAGCCATCTCTCAGACTGGCCAATAAAATGAAAAGATTAAGATGGGCAAAAGAACACAGACACTGGACAGAGGAACTCAGCCTAGAAGGCCAGCATCCCGGAGTCGCCTCTTTACTGTTGACGTTGAGACTGGTGTTTTGCGGGTACTATTTAACGAAGCTGCAAGTTGAGGTCTTGCAAGGCATCGGTTTCTCAAACTAGACACTAATGTACTTGTCCTCTTGCTCAGTTGTGCACCGGGGCCTCCCACTCCCCTTTCTATTCTGGTTAGAGCCAGTTTGCAAGGTTCGATTACTCGTTGGTTATTACTGCATTATCGGAACTAGAAGCACAATCATTTCGCTACACTCGCATTAACATCTGCTAACCATGTGTATGTGACAAAAAAAAATTGACTTGATGCTCCAGATACTCAACTAGCCTAAAGAAGGCCAGTTTTATTGCCTCTTTAACCAGCGCAAGAGTTTTCAGCTGTGCTAACATAACTTCCAAAGGGTTTTCTAATGAACAATTAGCCTTTTAAAATGATAACCTTGGATAAGCTAGCACAATGTGCCACTGGAACACAGGAGTGATGGTTGCTGATAATGGGCCTCTGTAAATATTCCATTAAAAAAAAATCGGACTATTCCAGCTACAATCATTTACAACATGAACAATGTCTACACTGTATTTCTGATCAATTTGATGTTATTTGAGTGGACATTTCTAAATGACCCCAAACTTTCGAATCGTAGTCTCTCTCTCTCTGTGTATATACACTGCTAAAAAAAATAAAAGGGAACACTTAAACAACACAATGTAACTCCAAGTCAATCACACTTCTGTGAAATCAAACTGTCCACTTAGGAAGCAACACTGATTGACAATAAATTTCACATGCGGTTGTGCAAATGGAATAGACAACAGGGCAACAGGAAATTATAGGAAATTAGCAAGACACCCCCAATAAAGGAGTGGTTTTGCAGGTGGTGACTGCAGACCACTTCTCAGTTCCAATGCTTCCTGGCTGATGTTTTGGTCACTTTTGAATGCTGGCGGTGCGTTCACTCTAGTGGTAGCATGAGAGGGAGTCTACAACCCACACAAGTGGCTCAGGTAGTGCAGCTCATCCAGGATGGTACATCAATGCGAGCTGTGGCAAGAAGGTTTGCTCTGTCTGTCAGCATAGTGTCCAGAACATGGAGGCGCTACCAGGAGACAGGCCAGTACATCAGGAGACATGGAGGAGGCCGTAGGAGGGCAACAACCCAGCAGCAGGACCGCTACCTCCGCCTTTGTGCAAGGAGGAGCAGGAGGGGCACTGCCAGAGCCCTGCAAAATGACCTCCAGCAGGCCACAAATGTGCATGTGTCTGCTCAAACGGTCAGAAACAGACTCCATGAGGGTGGTATGAGGGCCCGACGTCCACAGGTGGGGGTTGTGCTTACAGCCCAACACCGTGCAGGACGTTTGGCATTTGCCAGAGAACACAAAGATTGGCAAATTCGCCACTGGCGCCCTGTGCTCTTCACAGATGAAAGCATGTTCACACATGTGACAGACGTGACAGTTTGGAGACGCCGTGGAGAACGTTCTGCTGCCTGCAACATCCTCCAGCATGACCGGTTTGGCGGTGGGTCAGTCATGGTGTGGCATTTCTTTGGGGGGCCGCACAGCCCTCCATGTGCTCGCCAGAGGTAGCCTGACTGCCATTAGGTACCGAGATGAGATCCCCAAACCCCTTGTGAGACCATATGCTGGTGCAGTTGGCCCTGGATTCCTCCTAATGCAAGACAATGTTACTCCTCATGTGGCTGGAGTGTGTCAGCAGTTCCTGCAAAAGGAAGGCATTGATGCTATGGACTGGCCCGCCCGTTCCCCAGACCTGAATCCAATTGAGCACATCTGGGACATCATGTCTCGCTCCATCCACCAACGCCACGTTGCACCACAGACTGTCCAGGAGTTGGCGGATGCTTTAGTCCAGGTCTGGGAGGAGATCCCTCAGGAGACCATCCGCCACCTCATCAGGAGCATGCCCAGGCGTTGTAGGGAGGTCATACAGGCACGTGGAGGCCACACACACTACTGAGGCTCATTTTGACTTGTTTTAAGGACATTACATCAAAGTTGGATCAGCCTGTAGTGTGGTTTTCCACTTTAATTTTGAGTGTGACTCCAAATCCAGACCTCCATGGGTTGATAAATTTGATTTCCATTGATCATTTGTGTGTGATTTGTTGTCAGCACATTCAACTATGTAAAGAAAAAAGTATTTAATAAGAATATTTCGTTCATTCAGATATAGGATGTGTTATTTTAGTGTTCCCTTTATTTTTAAGAGCAGTATATATATATACACACACACACACACACACACACACACACACACACACACACACACAACCAGTCAGAAGTTGACACACATACTCATTCTTTATTTTTACTATTATTCTACATTGTAGAATAATAGTGAAAACATCAAAAATATGAAATAACACATATGGAATCATGTAGTAAAACAAATAAAAACATATTTTAGATTCTTCAAAGTAGCCACCCTTTGCCTTGATGACAGCTTTGCACACTCTTGGCATTCTCTCAACCAGCTTCACCTGGAATGCTTTTCCAACAGTCTTGAAGGAGTTCCTACATATGCTGAGCACTTGTTGGCTGCTTTTATTTCACTCTGCAGTCCAACACATACCGAACCATCTCAATTTGGTTGAGGTCAGGTTATTGTGGAGGCCAGGTCATCTGATGCAGCACTCCATCACTCTCTTTCTTGGTCAAATAGCCCTTACACCGCCTGGCCAGAGCTTGAGAGGATCTGCAGCGAAGAATTGTAAAAACTCCCCAAATACAGACGTTACAAGCTTGCAGCGTCATATCCAAGAAGACTCAAGAATGTAATCTCTGCCAAAGGTGCTTCAAAAACAGTACAGAGTAAAAGGTCTGAATACTTCTGTAAAATGTGATATATCCATGTTTTATTTTTAACACATTTGCAACATTTTCTAAAAACCTGTTTTTGCATGGTCATCATTGGGATATTGTGTGTAGCTCTGGAGCAGATTTTCATTAAGGATCTCTGTAGTTTAATCCATTCATCTTTCCCTCGATCCTGACTATTCTACCAGTCCCTGCCACTGAAAAACATCCCCACCACCATGCTTCACCATAGGGATGGTACCAGGGTTTCTCCAGACACGATGCTTGACATTCAGGACAAAGAATTCAATCTTGATTATACATCAGACCAGATAATCTGGTTTCTCATGGTCAGAGTCCTTTAGGTGCCTTCTGGCAAACTCCAAGCGGGTTGTCATGTGCCTTTTACTGAGGAGTGGCTTCCATCTGGCCACCCTACCATAAAGGCCTGATTGGTTGAGTGCTGCAGAGATGTCAGAGTAACCATTGGGTTCTTGGTCACCTCCCTGACCAAGGCTCTTCTCCCCCGATTGCTCAGTTTGGCCAGGAAGCCAGCTCTAGGAAGAGCCTTGGTGGTTCCAAACATCTTCCATTTAAGAATGATGGAGGCCACTGTGTTCTTGGTGCCCTTCCCCAGATCTGTGCCTCGACACAATCCTGTTTTGGAGCACTACAGACAATTTCTTCGACTTCATGGCTTGGTTTTTGCTCTGACATGCACTGTTAACTGTGGGACATTATACAGACAGGTGTGTGCCTTTTGAAATCTTTTCCAACCAATTGAATTTACCACAGGTGGCCTCCAAGTTGTAGAAACAACTCAAAGATGATCAATGGAAACATGATGCACCTGAGCTCAATTTCAAGTCTCATAGCAAATGGTCTTATGTAAATATGATGTTTCTTATTTTTATACATTTGCTAAAACTTCTAAAAACCTGTTTTCACTTTGTTATTATGGGGTATTATGTGTCGATTGATGAGAGAAAAAAATGAATACATTCTAGAATAAGGCTGTAAAGTAAAAAGAATGTGGAAAAATTCAAGGGGTCTGAAATACTTTCCGAAATACACAGTATATAAAGGAAATGAATCAATTAGGTCCTAATCTATGGATTTCACATGACTGGGAATACATATGTGCATCTGTTGGTTACAGAAACCTTTAAAAAAAAAATTTGGGGGGCGTGGATCAGAAAACCAGTCCGTATTGGGTGACCACCATTTGCATCATGCAGTTGATCAGGCTGTTTATAGTGGCCTGTGGAATGTTGTTCCACTCCTCTCCAATGGCTGTGCGAAGTTGCTGGCTATTGGCGGGAACTGGAGAATGCCACTGTACACGTACAAGCATCCCAAACATGCTCAATGGGACAGGTGGGTATGCCGGCCATGGAAGATCTGGGATATTTTCAGCTTCCAGGAATTGTGTACAGATCCTTGCGACATGGGGCCGTGCATTATTATGCTGAGGTAATGGCGGCGGATGAATGGCATGACAGTGGGCCTCAGGATCTCATCACGGTATCTCTGGGAATTTAATTCCCATCGATAAAATACAATTGTGTTCATTTTAACATAACAGCACCATCAGGCACTCTATTCACAGTGATGACATCAGCAAACCGCTCACCCACACGACACCATACGCGATGTCTGCCATCTGCCCAGTACAGTTGAAACCAGGATTGAAGTCAGCCCCGAAGTCAGTTACGAAGCCAAACTGCAGTCAGGTCAAGACCCTGGTGAGGATGATGAGAACACAGATGAGCTTCCCACAGACAGTTTGTGTTGAAATTCTTCGGTTGTACAAACCCACAGTTTCATCAGCTGTCCGGGTGGCTGGTCTCATACAATCCAGCAGGTTCAACGCGGTCTGCGGTTGTGAGGCCAGTTGGACGTACTACCAAATTCTTGAAAACGACATTGGAGGCTGCTTGAACATCAAATTCTCTGGCAACAGCTCTGGTAGACGTTCCTGCAGTCAGCATGACAATTGCACACTCCCTCAAAACTTGAGAGATCTGTGGCATGGCATTGTATTGTGTGACAAAACTGCACATTTTAGAGTGGCCTTATTATTGTCCCCAGCACAAGTTGCACCTGTGTAATGATCATGCTGTTTAATCAGCTTCTTGATATGCCACACCTGTCAGGTGGATGGATTATCTTGGCAATGTAAAAAAAAATGCTCACTAACAGGGATGTCAACATTTTTTAGAAATAAGCTTTTTGTGTGTATGAAACATTTCTAGGATCTTTTTTCAGCTCATGAAACATGGGACCAACACATGTTGTGTTTATATTTTTGTTCAGTGACCAATTGTGAACCAATCCTTTAATCGCTTCTTGACTAAGAAAATACATACCATTTTCTGTGTCATCATACAGAGAAAGTCATGAAAATCAATGGTCCCAGAGCCCTCCTTGTTGATGTCTGCTATCATCTTCTTGATTTCTTCTTTCTTTGGTTCAAAGCCAAGGGCACGCATGGCAACCTAGAGCAGCAGAAATAAATGAATGGTTTATATTCAAGAAACAAAATAAATTTGTTTATTTTGGGGGGGCATACGCTAAAACAGTGGATGGCATTATGGTGACTAGCTGAGTGAACCATTTATATTCTATGGTATAACCTACCTTGAGTTCCTTCACGTCAATTGTTCCTGAGCCATCTATATCAAACAAGTCAAAGGCCTCTCTGATCTCCTGCTTTTGTTCCTCTGTCAAGTCTGGTTTAGGACATGCCTTTTTCCTCTGGTTGGAATTGGTGTTGGGTTTTCGGTAGCCTGAAGCCTGTAACATAACAACAAACTGTCAGAGTTTACCTGTAAAGCTGATCAGAAAGGAAACATTGATAGTATCACAATAAGCCTTATTGTAGATGGCTAGCTAATGTTACCCTATGTAGCTTGAGTTGATGCGGCGCAGGTCCTAAAATGTGCCTATATCCCCTACCAGCCAAATGCTGATAACAGGTCAGATTTAACATTATTCAGAATAGCAGATTTTGATGCACTCTGTATACTGCTGTTCTGAAGTGCATTGATAAATTGGATATGAATTCAAAAGTATGTCGTTCCCTATTTAGCTGAACACCATTTGGCTGGTAAAGGGTCCGTTTATGGCACTGCTGCTCAGTGAGATGGTACACATTAAAACTGAAAATATGTTCTGCATGGGGGAGGAAGTTACTTGGAGAAACTATCAAGGAAATGGAACTTGAGCCCCAAGTCAATGATGCTAACGCAATAATCCAACTTAGCTATCTAACATGCAAACGTTTAGCAAACTGAAGTGCTGTAATGGCTATACCCTGTGAAAGTGATCTTAAAAAGCTAACGTTATTTTTGCCACCAGCTAGCTAACTTTACTAGCCACAACGTTACAGAATTGCTGCTGCAAAGAGTTGAGTTACGTTACAGAAGCTCACTAACTTGAAATTCATCTGTGTACCTAGCTCAACGGACAAATAGAAACTGTTAGCTGACTAGCTAGGAAACTATAGATACGTAACTAAAGTAGAGCTACATACCATCTCCAAATATTAGCACTGCGACGAACAAAATAGATGTATTTGAACTCAACGAAGTGTATCGGGCGACATGTAAACAAAGCTTGCCTGAAACTACTGTGGTATGCGTTATTTTAAATGACAAGGGAACAGTCCATCAGAAAATGAGTAAACCTTCAGGAAATGACGACGAGGGCTTGCTTTGACCAATAGTGAAGTGGGTGGGACATAAGCGACTGCGACCGTTTGTTTTGTTATTTTCGTGTCTCTTAGCAACAAGTGGGCGCTTGTTTGCGCACGCGCACACACGGATTACAACTGGATGAGCTTGAGACAGGCTGAAGCTTACAGAGAACCTGGAACTGTAGCACGCCACACGAAGTTCTTAGGAAAAAGTAAGTTCATCGTTGTGTTGTGCTATAAATTTGCGAAATTCATATTATCTTCCTAACAAGCTAAGCCTTTCAATGTACTTATCTGATGTTTTAGGGCAGGACCAGGTTGATGTTAGCTATCACAGCTAGCTAGCCAGCTACACTGCAGAACTACACCAAAGTATGTATTGCTATATCTCTTACTGTGTATTAATGATCCTTCTGGTAAATAGTTTGGAAATGTGTTCTATTTTCACACCAATAGTAAATGACCCAAATATAATTTTTTTACACCAATAGAGAATGACCCTAATATAAAATTCCTAACATCTCTATCTTACAGGCGTCACAGAAAATGGGAAGTGCAATTATTAGTCAAAGACTTCATGTTGGACTGCAGCAGCTCACAGCTTTGGCGGCTGTCACACATTCCTTTTTGGGCCCCAATAAAAACCACAAGTTTATTCAAGACGAGTCTACCGGGGAGTCGTCCTTGGTGTGCACATGTTTCCGCGTCTTGGAGCACTTAGACCTGACCTGCTCTGTAGGTCAGCTGGCCAATGAGACAATCCAAGCTCACCAGAAGGTCTTCCACTCTGGTGCGGGGTGCCTGCTATTTATGGCTGGGGTCTGGAGCAGGGCTGCCCTCGAATGTCTCCACAGAGACATTTCAATCCCACATATTGTGTCAGCCATGTCTGAAGGGCTGGATATATGTTGCAAAGTCTGCAGGTCAAACAGTGTGTCGATTGAAGACGTTCGACCGGTTGCTTCTGTTAGTGGCACATCAGTACTCCAGGGCTCTCCACACACAGTGTTACATAACCCTGTCACAGGGATGAACCCTAGCCATGGGGCCCTCAACAACAAAAAACAAAGCAGAATAAAACTCACTCACAGCAGACATTTTTGTGCAAATGATGAAGCTGATGAGAACACCACACCAGGGTTATTTTCCCATGCAGTGAGTTCTAAAGGAGTTGATATTGCTCACCTCGCTGAAGCTGTGAGCCATGGATGTGTGGATGCAATGAGCTTAGTGGTTGAGGTGAGCAAGATGCAGTCAAAGAACAATGGAAGTGGTGACAGCTGGAGAACATTTGATGTCAACAAGCTGGTAACGTGCACTCTGCCAGGCTTGTCAGAGGACCATTCATGTGTTTTACCAGGTTGTGTTATTCTGCTCTCTGCAGAGCAGGCTTCCCTTGTACATCACATGAAAGAACAGAAGTGGCAAGTTGTTCTCATTAATGGAGATCTCAGTGAAAAATATCGCCATCTTGGTTTCAATAGCAAGAATGACATCAGCCAAGTGACCGACAAGTTGGACTTGAAAGGCCTCAGCAAAGAAGATGATTGGGAAGACAATGTTTTAACAACTCTGTTGAAAAACAATGTGAATCTAGTTTTAGTCAATGGAGAGGCAAGTGAAAGACTCACCCAGCACTGCATGAGTCACCGTATACTTGTGGTTGAGAGGATGAAGCCTGACATTTTGAAGGACTTTGCGGAAACAACAGGAGCTGTCCCTGTCACCTATGCCACACAACTGAGTAAGCACTGTGTCGGCACCGGGGTAGAAATCTCCATATGGAGAGACTGCAGTGGCAACAGAAGGAGAGCATCAATGGCTGTGAACATTGTCGCTGATCGCACTGCGCTGGTCACAGTGGTCCTCACCACCTCTGTGCACAGCAAGCTACAGACCTTGGAGGACTGTTTCTGGGGCTGTGCCTATCGCCTACACCACACACTGAAAGACAGGAAACTACTCCCCGGTGCTGGAAAGACTGAATTGCTTTGTGTTCAAATCCTTCAAAAGCACATTAAAGATAATGGTGAGCAAACAAGAGGCAAAGATGGAACCTCTGCCCCACAAGCTAAACTAGGAAGAGCAGGAAACCCACACAGGGCTGATGTGTTTCAACTCATGGCAGATGGTTGGATGGACTACATTTCCACTCTGATGTTGAACAGTGGAACCTGTTCAAAAGTGGACGCTTGGACTACAATCAATCAGCAGCTGATGGATTTGAATGGGGGATTATCTCTAGATGCTAATTTCTCAAGACTGCTATTAAGAGATGACACCGAGGATGGTATGATGTCCCCAGATATGAAGCGCAGTGCAGGGAAGGTCTATGACAATATGACAGTGAAGTTGGAAGCATGGAGGAAAGCCCTGGATCTTGTTTTCCTTGTATTACAGACGGACACTGAGATCATTACTGGCATAGATCCTAAACAAGTGGAGGGGCAATCAAATGTTATGGTGCTTTAATGGTTTTAACACATTGCTGCGCACTATCATTTTTGAATATTATCATGAAATGCATAACATGTCTAAATGTGTTTTATTCTTTGAATCCAAATATGTGGAAAAATGAATAAACTGTTGTAATTTCAGAAGTATAATTTAAGTTATTAGAGCTTGTCGGCCATTAGTAAATTGCACTGGCCCAGCAATATTTTACCACATGGGGGAGACAAAGGATATGAACGTTAATCCATTTCACATGGTTTCCAACTCTATGGCTATATCAATAAATATGTCAAAATCCAGTCACTGAGGTGCTTGTGTGTTCAGATCTCAGTCAATGTTTTCATGCTTATCCCCATCCTAGAATTACATCTAAATCATCTTACATCCCACCTCGTGCACAAGTTATATTGTACGTTCCACCCAGAGCCAAAGTTACAGAACAAGCATTTTTTAAAACCTTTATTTAACTAGGCAAGCCAGTTAAGAACAAATTCTTATTTACAATGATGGCCTACCCCGGCCGAACCCTAACCCAGACAATGCTGGGCCAATTGTGCGCAGCCCTATGGGACTTCTAATCATGGCCGGTTGTGATATGGCCTGGAATTGAACCAGGGTCTGTAGTGATGCCTCTAGCACTGAGAGGCAGTGCCTTAAACCGCTGCGTCACTTGGGAGCACTTCGAACACTGCAAAGGTCTAAGTCCCAGCCAACAGGACATGGTTTCATGACTTGCTTGGTCCTGTTTGTCATAACATAGAATAGTTTGTAGAAAAATAAACATTTCTAGACAAAGTAAATGTGTCTGTCAGATCTGTATAATCCGCAACCCTGGAAATGTGAAAAGGACAACAATGTCCACATTTCTTATTAGGTCCCAGGAGCTGCCTTGTTTTTATGGAACAGTAAACTTTAATTATGAGCTTGTCACCTTGTTTTGGCTGGCCATATTTCCATTGGCCATAGTCTAACAAAGGTGCTCCATAGGGATCGTAACAGAGACGGTGAGGGCTTTACTTTGGGATCAAGAGGAATTTTAACTCGAGCATCACTCAATGGTGGTGTTGCTGTGAATGGGTGGGGGTGTGATGACCAATGAAAACATGACATCTGAGAAGGAAATGGGTCAGACCAAACTGGTGGCAAATTTGGAAGTTCAAACTAGGGCCATTTTTTTATGTGTCTGCTCACAACCCAACCTGCATTGGAGGAGAGTCTGAAGCAAACCAAAGCCTGATGCTTCATCATGGCAAACAGAGAGTGAGACAGTGTACCTGGAGATGAATGCGTTTCTATGTGAAGTAGTGTCTGAAAATTATTCCCTTGGCACACAATTCCCACACAAAGACCTTCAGTTTCAACACGGAATGATTCTGAAACGATTATCAGCCCATCTGAGGATAGCCAAGTGAATAGAAAGTATTATTTTGTGCTGAGCTATTGTGGGTCGGCCTGTGGTTTAATGTTTCATTGATATGCATGCATCTAATCAAAATGATATGATCAACCCTGCATACAGTAATCTGTGTTCTGTTGTGTCCAGTGCACACTTTGAAAACAGACATTCATAGTTTTGACTCTGGTTAAAGTTGATTAAAAGTAAAACATATCGAAATGGCATAATTGAAATGTGCTGCTTTATACAGTTCACAACTCAAAATAGAGTTTCTATGTGAAGGGTCCTTTAAAATCTTCAATATTTACATATTTCCTTGAATTCAATTAGACAAGCTATTGTAATGTACTCTGTTGTACTTTCTGCTGCATATTTCATTTGTTCTTCAATAATGTGGCACAGAATCACTGATTCTACCCAGAAGTTCTAAGAAGCTAAGCTGAAGCCACCACTCAAGTTGCACAAGCCAAGGGTCTCTTAGGACGCAGTTCAATCAGTAAGCCCCAGTCTTACCCTCCTTTCTCTGCTTGTGCTGTGTAGGGTTGTCTGGTTCAGTTAGAAAGTGAAAGTGTGTGTGTGTGTGTGTGTGTGTGTGTGTGTGTGTGTGTGTGTGTGTGTGTGTGTGTGTGTGTGTGTGTGTGTGTGCTTGCCTCGGAGGGCGCATGCGAACTGAGGCCCATAGGGAAAGTCTCCCCAGATTTCAGCCAGCTGCCCTGCTGTAAACATTTCAGTGCTTAAGATTGGAGGAAGAAGACGATGGAAGGTGGAACACACGAATCCCCATCCAAACTACACTCGAATATCAACTCTTAGCACTTTCTTAAAGGAACGAGAAGAGGCCAGTGAGGGGTGGACCTTGCTGTCGCGGCTAACAAGCTCCTTTCCAAGTGCTGCTAGCGCTTAGATTCCTCTCTGCTTGGGAGTAGAGGGCATGCTACACCAGAGGGGTGTTCACAAACAAACTATCTGACCCTGGGGGTTAACTAAAATCAGGCTGTGTGAGGCTCGCTGGGGAAGGGAGGGGACAGCAGTTAGCATAAGGCAGCTGTGGGGCTGCTGCACTGGTAGCACACAGCAGCAGCAGGGTAGAGGATAGAGGGAAGAGGAGATGGCCACAGGAGAAATCACCACTCTACCCGCCACACCTGAAGATGGAGGCAGTGGCGGCTTCCTTCCAGGAAACTTTAAGGAGCCCAAGAGGTTGTACTGTAAAAACGGAGGCTACTTCTTGAGGATAAACTCTAACGGAAGCGTGGACGGGATCAGAGATAAGAACGACCCCCACAGTAAGTAGTTCCAGTCCCTTGCATGGCAGACAAAGCTTCTTTATGCGTTTAAAGGGTAACAGGGATGTAACCGTGAGGGAAATCAGGGAGGACTGAAGGGAATTTTACGAATGAGTGTGTTTATTTATGGCTTCTACAGCATTCAAATGACAGTCGTTCGTGTAGTTCTTTTACATTCGCCTTTGCAAGTGCTTTCATGAATGTGGTGGGTTTTGATCTCATTCAAGTCATCTTGATGTGTGTAACACGGACATTCTTTAAATGTCACTGCTATTACGTCACATGTAATTCAAATGTCCAGAATTAAAATATGATGTAGCTTTCGTGTGAAATGTGCATTAACACATAGATAGACCAACTCTCGAGTCCACATAAAGGCCATTGATTGAGATTGAAGCACTAGGTTTGTGTTCTTATCAATTCAGTATAATATTAAAGTATAATTGATTAGCTTTAAATTTAACATGCAACAACACATTGAAACCACCTCACACATTGAAACCACCTCATAACTCACTATCTAGTTGTTTTTTCTTCAGTGTGTGTCTCTCAGATTGCATCAGTAATTGGGAGGAGGAGAAGGGGCCCATGTAGAAGAGGGGGTTTTCGTCACAGGAAGCACTGCTCAGTAGATCCTTGAGTGACAGATAGGGGATGGGACTTAGAACAGGTGCTATCAAACAGCTGTCCAAAAATCATCACAAGCAATGAACTACTATGGTAAGAATGGGGACAAGAGACTGACTAGTTTTAATGAAAAGGCCATTGGCCATTTCAATTATTGAAAAACAATTAGCATCTCATTTACTTTACAGCGACATTTATCTTCATTCAACAAGGCATATACAATATTCTAGAAGCGTAGTAGTAACCCATACACTAAACTGGATACACCACACTAAACCTATACACTAAACTATACTTTCTGTCATGACCATTCATTCAAATAGAACCAATGAAAAGGACTCTGTTGATACGCACATTTGCTTCCTCAATATGATTAAAGCAAGCGATGATGAAATAAACCATTGCCGAACGTTTCACGTAGGGATGTGATCACTAGACCTGCTGTACAGATGTTCAGTAAACACTAGATGCTCCCTTGCATGCAACAACTTCTAATGATGTATTCCTTCAGAGAGGAATGGATCTTCATGACATGAGTCATTAAACAAACCCTAAGTGCACACAGATGCCTCTTATATAGAAGTTTACAATGTATCATCATGTACTATCTTGCCTTATGAGGCCTGTTTGATAAGAACTCTATTATATATATTTTTAACTATGCTATAAATATGCTATTCAAATATGCTCCATTGGCGCAGCACACGTAGGCTTATCAGACTCCACAAAACGTTTGGAGTATTTACAAGATGATCACTTCAACCAAATACAAGCTTTCAATAACTATTACGGCATTATTAATGTTGTTTCTCAAAATGTGAAAATTGTGAAGAACGATGGTGAACCACAACTTCGAATGGTTATCTTGCTTATCTGAAGTTTTATGAAGAAATATTGTATCAACTTGTTTGCCTCTGCTATATACTGAACAAAAATATAAACGCAACATGCAACAATTTTACTGCGTTACAGTTCATATAAGGAAATCAGTCAATTAAAATAAATAAATTACACCCTAATCTATGGATTTTACATGACTAGGCAGGGGCACAGCTATGGGTGGGCCTGGGATAGTTTAGGCCCACCCACTGGGAAGCCAGGCCCAGTCAATCAGAATCAGCGTTTTCCCACAAAAGGGTTTTATTAGGGTTTCATCAGCTGCCCGGGTGGCTGGTCTCAGACAATCCCGCAGGTGAAGAAGCCAGATGTGGAGGTCATGGGCTGGCGTGGTTACACACAGTCTGCAGTTGTGACGTATTGCCAAATTCTGTAAAACGACATTGGAGGCGACTTATGGTAGAGAAATGAACATTCAATGCTCTGGCAACAGCTCTGGTGGACATTCCTGCAGTCAGCATGCAAAGTGCACTTTTCCTCAACTTGAGACATTTGTGGTATTGCGTTATGTGAAAAAAGCACAATTTAGAGATGCCTTTTATTGTTCCCAACATAAGGTGCACCTTTGTAATAATCATGCTGTTTAATTAGCTTCTTGGTATGCCACACCTGTCCGGTGGATGGATTATCTTTACAAAGGAGAAATGCTCACTGACAGGGATGTAAACAAACTTGTACACAACATTTGAGAGAAATAAGCTTTTTGTGCATATGGGACCATGTTTCAGCTCATGAAACATGGTGTCAACACTTTACCTGTTGCGTTTATATTTCTGTTCAGTATAATACTCTGCTCTATCCATCCTTGTTCAACACCACTAACAACTAGCATCAATGGAGTTGCTATCAATTCACTCTGAGACTAAAGTAATTTTCCCTCCTCAGATAAGCTTCAACTCCAGGCGACCTCAGTGGGGGAAGTAGTAATCAAAGGGGTCTCAGCCAACCGCTATCTGGCCATGAATGCAGATGGAAGACTGTTTGGAGCGGTGAGTAAGCATTGCCTTCCTAATAGCTACCAAAGCAGTTACCAAAGCAACTCCATTCCATCTGTTTTGGTATTGTCATGGTCTACAACTCATGCTTTACTCTAACAGGGACAGTCCCATTCCTAAGATGAAGGGTTTTCATTAAGTTCATGCTGAAAGCAAATATTATCTTGTCATACACTGACAACAGATTTTGCTTTCGTATTACACTTGTTAGTGTGGTAGCAGTGAATGGAGGTACTTCTGGGATACTGCAGAAGTCCGAGCAGATAACTGACTGGTGTGTTTCCTGTCTCTCCTTAATGAGTAATCAGACTAGGCAATGGACACACACTGGCAGACACATTACAGACATGGCACCTTCACTGATGTGATCAATCATCCAGGATCTGTTCTCACACGTTCTCTCAGGGTGGGGGAAAGTTACAGTTTGGTGTTAGCATTTTGTAAATAGACTGTTGTGTTCAGGTTGAAATTGGAAGCTGGAGGTATTATATGTTGTTCTGTACATCTCCTTATTCAGCCCCACTCACCAGCTTTATGCACATGATCATCTGTATAGATCGAGCTTACTTTCTAATACACTCATTACTTCTAACTTTACCTTTCCATTTTAGCACTGCCTTCCATGTCGGCATGGATAGTCTATATATATTCAGATATTAGGTGGTAGGGATTGAACTTTGTAGTCAATGTAAATGAATACACTTTTTTTTTATCTTTCCCAGTGTTGCTACCCTCTGAATTTATCTTCCAACTGTTTTTGTGCCAGGGATTGCTTCCATGTAGGGTTAGGTAGGGCCATAAAAGTTATCCTCTATACTAGGTAGCCATGGTTGAATGGACAACAGGCCCCCTGTTGTTGGATAGGGCAGGGAATTCTGTTGGCCCTGCTATCAAGAGATATTTGAGCCAGATGTGATTGATGTCATCAGATCTTCCACATGAACACAAAATCACAGTGTGGACAGGAATAATCATTTATATTTTCCATTATTTCATGTAATAACAGAAATGTAATAACAAAAACCTGTCAGAGGGTAGAAAACTGGGAGTTACTTCATTTCTATTGGACATGAGCAAATCTATTTCTTGCACACGGCCACTAGAACTGAACTGACCATTTGTTTTACTAATTTAAGAATGGATGATTATTCACACATCTTTGGCTTGGCAAAACATCTAGTAAAACTATTGAAAAATATCTTCATTAGTGTGTGACATTAAACAGGAGTTCAGACTGTTCTGGAATGTCCACTGAAACAATGGAGGTATTGAGGTCTGATGTGTTTTACTGGATTAATCAAATTATGATGTATTTTTTGTCAGTTTGCAAGCTTTTCCCTTTTCTCCACAGAGCATGTAAAAATCAACTATATTTAATTATGTCTAAATGAAATGGCTTATTTAGAGGATATCACAATGACTAAACATTTGTGTTGACATTCCAACTACATTTATTTCAACTTTTCCCCTGGCCGCTAAGACCTAGGCTAAACTCCAGTTACATGAAATGTGGATCCTTTTTTTATAATATAAAAAACCATCATTGCCCAAAGCTTGTCACTGGTGGACATTCCCCATTGAACATGGCTTTTAGTTCAATGGGGAATAGGTTTATTCATCTTGGTTTGAGAAACCTGCCCATTACGTTTTATTTCATAAGACAAAGACAAGATTTCAAAAGAGTTTCATTGACATTTATCATTGGTTCGGTTTACAATATGAAAGTGGATCAAGTTTTTCAAAGAATAATAGAACTGGATTAACAAATGTTGTAAATTGATCTCTGATTTGCTATCTCATATCTTTCGAACATTCTCTCTCTCTTCAGAGACGGACAACAGATGAATGCTACTTCATGGAGAGGCTGGAGAGTAACAACTACAACACCTACCACTCTCGAAAGTACCCTGAAATGTATGTGGCACTGAAAAGGACTGGCCAGTACAAGTCAGGATCCAAAACTGGACCCGGCCAAAAAGCCATTCTCTTTCTCCCCATGTCGGCCAGACGCTGAGCTCATCTTGTCGTACCAATCTTAAAGTCAGCCTGGCTGCACACAAACAGACAGGACATGAAGAAATACAATGGAGCGTATTAAATGACTGTGACGACATAATCATCATGTAGTTAGGTACTTTAACGGCAATTCAATTCAACTATATAATGTGAGTTTGACTAGAGCTGCTTCAAATATTCTAGTGTACTTTGATACTCTGCTTATTTTTCTTGGTTTACCAATTTTGAAGGTACATTATTTAAGATGAAAGAGAAAGTGATAACACACAAGATTCCACTGAGTAGCTCTGGGCTTAAATTTTTTATTTTTTACTGCAGCAAGAACTTTACTTGATATAACTTTTAAATAGAACATTGGGTTGGCAAAGATAAATCGAGCATTGCAAAACAAACAGTATACCTAGTATAATACTACAGTATATGATATTGCACCTCTCAATCTTAACATATGAATGATTCATTTAATTTTAGAGCTTAGAGGCCCTGAGTTCTTCCCAAACAGAGTAGCCTATTTCTTAAAATTGTGCATATTTTTTATCTTTACAGACAAGAGGTCTTGTGATTTGTGAAAAATATCCTTTACAGTAATCATCATCGGTACCATTGGCTACACCCTCCTTCCCATGTAACAGTTCAGAAAAACCTATTCCAGTCTCTCATAAATATACATTTCAAGTATTATGGTGAAAGACCATCCACATGCTCATATGACTTGCATTGACGTGTTCGTGCTATTAGCATCGATGCACTAGGCTAGGGAGGTCCTGGAGGCAGCACCCTGTGGTACAGCTGGTAGAACCTCCCTGAGTAGACTGCTGGCAGCTCCTCCATAGCCAGGTCAATCTGGTCGAAGCCCTGGTTCAGGCCGTGAAGCAGAAGCCTGGCTAGGCGGCTAGTGATAGGAGTAGTGGAGCTAGTCTTGGTTAGCTCAGTTAGCTCCAGCCACTCACAGCGCAGGCACTCCTGGGTGCAGAAGTTGATGTCGTATGTGAGGGGGCTGATGATGTACATGTCGGACATACCAAAAGCACCTGGGATGTTGTGCTGCTGCCGGATGCTCAGGAGGGACTTGAACTCTGAGCGGACTCCCGTCTCCTCAAAGACCTCACGGACCGCAGTGAAGGCTTGGAAAAAGAAAGTAAACAGAACAAAAGGAGATTTTATATGTTTGTACTGTTCTTTAAACGTCTTTGTTTTGAAAACCTTATTACTGTACATCTTATCTGACTGCATGATAATGCTCACTGGACACAAATAAAAATTGTGTGATACAATGTGAGCGCCCTTAACAACATTTTTACATTGTAATTCATGAAAATGAAATTTGGTTCTAAAAAAGGGAATTCGATTGTACTTTAGTCACATACAACGCTGCTTCAGTAGGTGGGGCGTTGTATCAACAGCTGCTTAAAAAAAACAAGTTGAACTTGTAACTAGTAAAACGTTTATTTGAAGTCTGTTTAAGTCTTTAAATTGTTTAGATGTATGCTTGAGTGTAGTTCATATGAATGTCTGAGGAGGCAGTTTCAAAAAGTAAACATTCCTATGAATAGGTATGTGTGTGTGCATTTAGATATTGTCTATGTATGGTATACGTTATGTGGTTGCATCACTGACCAATGTTTTCTCCTGGATCCGAGAGCCCTCCAGGGAACTTCCATGCATGTACTGTCTGAAATTAAGTTACAATAATATACTTTGAATTAGGATGCAAATTGAATGGGCTGCATCCAAGTCTTTTATTTGTGAAAGTGTCCTCCAGGGTCCTTCAACATTGATAAGTATGTTACAATTGTATGTGCATAGGGACAAATCCTAACTTATATGCACCTAATTCACACTTGTCAAATGTATGCTTTAATGTTAAAAGTGATGCCTTGTACTCAGATCTAAAGATAGGATTCTGCCTGATGCATTAAATATTCATTTTGATGTCATTATATATTGTTATTCTTGAGAAAATCTAAGCAACTAAGTTTGGTGTTTAGTTTCACCACTCTTAAACTATATTTAAAGACAGATCGCTGCTGTTTAAATTATGAAGTAGTTGTATACATTTATTGTAGCTCTTGATTAATTCAAATTCTACTTTTTGTTTGCAATTATAAAACAATATTTTTCTATATTTGATTTCCTTGATCTTGTTCAAAGTTTTGATGAACTGTAAAGCACTACACTTTCATCATTTGATTCCTCTTTGTAAACATACATACCAACAAAGTGCTATATTTGTTGAAGCCACTTATATCTGCAACAAGGTAGGAAAATTCAAGAATAAACGTATCTTAACAATATACATCAAGTTTTGTGTGGTTTATTAAATTGTGTTCTGGTAAAGTGGCTGTGGTTCTAGATACAGGTTGGCCTAATGGTTATGAGCGCATCACAAGTCAGAAAAGTACAAACGGACCGAATAGCAATTAAGAATCATGATCGTAATTCTTATCCCAAATCAACAGCCAATGACCCATGTTGTTCTAAAACCTACTTCAACCCATTGCACATTATTTAATCAGATTTCAACACAGCAAATTACAAATCCTTTGTCTCTGCCGCAAATCATCTAGCTACAGCGCAATTACCAGGCATTCTTTTCTGTATGCTACGTTTGCCGTCTTGGTGCAGACGTCAGTGATAATGACCCAGAGAGGTTCACTTTCAGGAAACACAACCCTAGAGAAGCTCTGGGTGGGCTTACCCTGCCAAACTCTGCCAATGGCCAAGGGCCAGACTGAGTCTATGAGGCCCTCTTCCAGTAAATGATGACACTTCTCTTACTTCCCAAACACTGACCGCTCACCTCTGTTTCCTACAATAACTAGCATTGCAGAAGTAATGTATTCCTGAAATGTATTCTTCTGTAAGAATTCCTACAAGTGATGTTTACTAACTCGGGACAGACTTGCTGACGTGATGTCATTAAGCAAAAGTGCTGTTGTATCATAAATGGCACACCACGATGCTGTCATTGTCTGAATAAATTGACTGATGGAAAAAAGGGTTAAACCACTCATATTAAACCACTCAATTCCTGGGCTTCAATACCTCTTTGCCAATTGGCCTGGACCCTTTGCTGCTGACACGGAACCCCGTCGATCCATCACGACTGGTCTGCTGACGTAACCGCCCGAGGGGGTTTCAACAGGCTCTTCCATTGTGACGTCCCTCTGAGGTCCATCTGCTAGCCCCGGCTTGCTAGCCTCTTGATACTCCCCATCCCGGATCCGGGATCGTGAATACAGCCTCAGGCTCATTAGCATTACGCAACGTTAATGATTTCTGAAAATCGCAAATGAAATGAAAATAATATGCCTGCTCTCAAGCTTAGCCTTTTCTTAACAACACTGTCATCTCAGATTTTCAAAATATGCTTTTGAACCATAGCAAATCAAGCATTTGTGTAAGAGTATTGCAAGCTAGCTTAGCATTTTGCGTAGCATTTAGCACGCAACATTTTCACAAAAACCAGATAACCAAATAAATAAAATCATTTACCTTTGAAGAGCTTCGGATGTTTTCAATGAGGAGACTCTCAGTTACATAGCAAATGTTCAGTTTTTCCTGAAAGAATCTTTGTGTAGGAGAAATCGCTCCGTTTTGTACATCACATTTGGCTACCGAAACGAACCGAAAATTCAGTCACCAAAACGTCAAACTTTTTCCGAATTAACTCCATAATATCGACCGAAACATGGCAAACGTTGTTTAGAATCAATCCTCAAGGTGTTTTTTCACATATCTCTTCATTGATGTGCCGTTCGTGGAAGCCTGCTTTCCCCTCAGAATCGCATGGAAAAATACCAGCAGCTGAAAATGACGCACCAATTTCGACGGAGGACATCGGGCGGACACCTGGAAAATGTAGTCTCTTATGGTCAATCTTCCAATGATATGCCTACAAATACGTCACAATTCTGCAGACACCTTGGGGAAACGATAGATAGGGCAGGCTCATTCCTCTCGCATTCACAGCCATATAAGGAGACAATGGAAAACAGAGCCTCAAAAATCCTGCTCATTTCCTGGTTGCCGTTTCATCTTGGTTTTGCCTGTAGCTCCCGTTCTAGGGCACCCACAGACAATATCTTTGCAGTTCTGGAAAATCCAGAGTGTTTTCTTTCCAAAGCTATCAATTATATGCATAGTCGAGCATCTTTTTGTGACAAAATATCTTGTTTAAAACGTGAACGTTTTTTCATCCAAAAATGAAATTGCGCCCCCAGAGTTTCAAGAGGCTAGCTGTCTGAATCGCCGTGTCTCCTGCTCGCCTAGCTACTCACTGGACCCTATGATCACTCGCCTACACATGCCTCTCCCTGATGTTCCACCCCCCACAAATGCGGTGACCGCACCTGGTGCCTCTAGAGACAAAACCTCTCTCATCGTCACTCAATGCCTAGGTTACCTCCACTGTACTCACATCGTGCCATACCTTTGTCTGTTCATTATGCCTTGAATCTATTCTTCCGCTCCCAGAAATCTGCTCCTTTTACTCTCTATTCCGAACGTACTAGACGACCAGTTCTTATAGCCTTTAGCCGTACACTTATCCTACTCCTCATCTGTTCCTCTGGTGATGTAGAGGTTAACCCAGGCCCTGCAGCCCCAAGCATCACTCCCATTCCCCAGGCGCTCTCATTTGTTGATTTCTGTATCCGTAAAAGCCTTGGTTTCATGCATGTTAACATTAGAAGCCTCCTCCCTAAGTTTGTTTTAATCACTGCTTTAGCACACTCTGCCAACCCGGATGTCCTAGCAGTGTCTGAATCCTGGCTTAGGAAGGCCACCAAAAATAACTATAACATTTTCCGACAAGATAGAACTGCAAAAGGGGGCGGAGTTGCAATCTACTTCAGAGATGGCCTGCAGAGTTCTGTCATACTATCCAGGTCTGGATATTAAAAATCCACCTTTCCAGAAACTAGTCTCTCACCATTGCCGATGTTGTAGACCCCCTTAAGCCCCCAGCTGTGCCCAGGACACCATATGTGAATTGATCGCCCCCCATCTATCTTTAGAGTTTGTACTGTTAGATGACCTAAACTGGGACAACCTCTTAGAGATCGGGCCCTCGGGCTACTTTTTTCAACATTCTGTTAAAAATCACGCAACATTTCAACGTCCTGCTACTCATGCCAGGAATAAGGTATATGCATATGATTAGTATGTGTGCATAGAAAACACTCTGAAGTTTCTAGAACTGGTTCAATGGTGTCTGTGACTATAATAGAACGAGTTCCGTGGTCAAAATCACCAGAAAACCTGGTCACTAAATCAACGAAGAAAAAATCAATCCGCCAGCCCAAGTATTTTCTATTGGAAGGAAAAATAATTAAGAGTGAGATTACAGTTCCTACAGCTTCCACACGATGTTGCCAGTGTTGTGATTTCGATTCAACTAAATCCTTGGTCATCTGAGTAATAGCCACATCCGGTTGTCAAGTCCACAGATGTAAAACAATGGAACCGGAAAAGTTAGTTACGTTACCCAAACTCGTGCTTATTGAATACAGATCGCTCCGTGATCAATTTGATCATTTATTAACGTTTAGTAATACCTAAATTTGGATTACAGAAGTAGTTTGAAGTGTTTTGTCAAAGTTTATAGGCAACTTTTTTAATTTTAAAAAATAACGTCGCGTTTAAAAAATGTGTTTTTACTGGATCTGACGGTGTTCATAAATTGACATTTTGGGTACACAAGGACCGATTTAATCGAAAAAGGACCCAATTGTGATGTTTATGGGACATATAGGAGTGCCAACAAAGAATCTCGTCAAAGGTAATGAATGTTTTATATTTTATTTCTGCGTTTTGTGTAGCACCGGCTACGCTAATTCCTTTGTTTACGTGCCCTTCTGGTATTTCGGCATGTTGCCTGCTATCAGATAATAGCTACTCATGCTTTCGCCGAAAAGCATTTTACAAATCTGACTCATTGGCTAGATTCACAACGAGTGTAGCTTGAATTGACTACCCTGTATGGGCTCCCTGCCTGTGCCATTAAACCCCTACAACTCATCCAGAACGCCGCAGCCCGTCTGGTGTTCAACCTTCCCAAGTTCTCTCACGTCACCCCGCTCCTCCGCTCTCTCCACTGGCTTCCAGTTGAAGCTCGCATCCGCTACAAGACCATGGTGCTTGCCTACGGAGCTGTGAGGGGAACGGCACCGCAGTACCTCCAGGCTCTGATCAGGCCCTACACCCAAGCAAGGGCACTGCGTTCATCCACCTCTGGCCTGCTCGCCTCCCTACCATTGAGGAAGTACAGTTCCCGCTCAGCCCAGTCAAAACTGTTCGCTGCTCTGGCCCCCCAATGGTGGAACAAACTCCCTCACGACGCCAGGACAGCGGAGTCAATCACCACCTTCCGGAGACACCTGAAACCCCACCTCTTCAAGGAATACCTAGGATAGGATAAGTAATCCTTCTCACCACCCCCCCCCCCTTAATGATTTAGATGCACTATTGTAAAGTGGCTGTTCCACTGGATGTCAGAAGGTGAATTCACCAATTTGTAAGTCGCTCTGGATAAGAGCGTCTGCTAAATGACTTAAATGTAAATGTATGTGAATTTTAATGAACGTTTGAGTTTTAACGAGTGCTATTAGCATTTGGCGTAGTGCATTTGCATTTATTGTTGGAAGGGGGTGCGGTTGCATCCCGGGTGGGCCAGAGAGGTTAACACCCGGCCGTCCTACAGTCTAAACTAGATGCCCCAATCTCACACAAATTATCAAGGAACCTACCAGGTACAACCCTAAATCCGTAACAATGGGCACCCTCTTAGATATCATCCTGGCCAACTTGCCCTCGAAATACACCTCTGCTGTCTTCAACCAGGATCTCTGCGATCACTGCCTCATTACCTGAGTGCGTAATGGGTCTGCGGTCAAACAACCACCCCTCATCACTGTCAAACGCTCCCTAAAACACTTCAGCGAGCAGGCCTTTCTAATCTACCTGGCCCTGGTATCCTGGAAGGATATTGACCTCATCCCGTCAGTAGAGGATGCCTGGTTGCTCTTCAAAAGTGCTTTCCTCACCATCTTAAATAAGCATGCCCCATTCAAAAAATGTAGAACTAAGAAAAGGTATAGCCCTTGGTTCACCCCAGACTTGACTTGACCAGCACAAAAACATCCAGTGGCATTCTGCATTAGCATCGAATAGCCCCCGCAATGTAAAACTTTTCAGGGAAGTCAGGAACCAATATACTCAGTCAGTTAGGAAAGCTAAGACGAGCTTTTTCAAATAGAAATTTGCTTCCTGTAGCACTAATTCCAAAAAGTTTTGGACCCTAACGTCCATGGAGAATAAGAGCACCTCCTCCCATCTGCCTACTGCACTGAGGATAGGAAACACTGTCACCACCAATAAATCTACAATAATCGATCATTTCAATAAGCATTTTTTTCCCTAGCCCCCCCTCCACCCCGCTTATCTTTCACCCAAATCCAGACAGCTGATGTTCTGAAAGAGCTGCAAAATCTGGATCTCTACAAATCAGTTGAGCTAGACAATCTGGACCCTCTCTTTCTAAAAGTATCCACCAAAATTGTTGCAACCCCTATTACTAGCCTTTTCAACCTCTCTTTTGGATCGTCTGAGATCCCCAAAGATTGGAAAGCTGCCGCGGTCATCCCCCTCTTCAAAGGGGGAGACACTCTAGACCCAAACTGTTATAGACCTATATCCATCCTGCCCTGCCTTTCTAAAATCTTCAAAAGATAAGTTAACAAACAGATCACCGACCATTTCGAATCCCAACGTACCTTCTCCACTATGCAATCCGGTTTCCGAGCTTGTCATGGGTTCACCTCAGCCACGCACAAGGTCCTAAACAATATAACCGCCATCGATAAAAAACAGTACTGTGCAGCCGTCTTCATTGACCTGGTCAAGGCTTCTGACTCTGTCAATTACTGCATTCTTTTCGGCAGACTCAATAGCCTTGGCTTCTCAAATGACTGCCTCACCTGGTTCACCAACTAGTTCTCAGATAGAGCTCAGTGTGTCAAATCGGAGGGCCTGTTGTCCGGACCTCTGGCAGTCTCTATGGGGGTGCCGCAGGGTTCAATTCTCGGGCCGACTCTTTTCTCTGTATATATCAATGATGTCGCTATTGCTGCTGGTGATTCTCTAATCCACCTCTACGCACGCGACACCCTTCTGTATACATCTGGCCCTTCTTTGGATACTGTGCTAACAAACCTCCAAACAAGCTTCAACGCTTCAACTGGTTAGACTGTAAACTCCCCTTCCAGACTCACATTAAGCATCTCCAATCCAAAATTAAATCTAGAATTGGATTCCTATTTTGCAACAAAGCCTCCTTCACTCATGCTGCCAAACATACCCCCATCAAAACTGACTACCCTACCGATCCTCTACTTCAGCAATGTAATTTACAAAATAGCCCCCAACACTCTACTCAGCAATGTAGTGGATGTAGTCTATCACAGTGCCATCCGTTTTGTCACCAAAGCACCATATACTACCCCCCACTGCGACATGTATGCTCTCGTTGGCTGGCCCTCACTACATATTCGTCGCCAAACTCACTGGCTCCAGGTCATCTATGAGACTTTGCTAGATAAAGCCCCACCTTATCTCAGCTCACTGGTCCCCATAGCAACACCCACCCGTAGCACACGCTCCAGGAGGTATATTTCACTGGTCATCCCCAAAGCCAACACTTCCAGCCACCGCCTTTCCTTCCAGTTCTCTGCTGCCAGTGACTGGAACGAATTGCTAAAATCACTGAAGCTGGAGTCTTATATCTCCCTCTAACTTTAAGCATCAGCTTACCGATCACTGTACCTGTACATAGCACACCCAACTACCTCATCCCCATATTGTTATTTATCTTCTTGCTCTTTTGCACCCCAGTATCTCTACTTGCACATCATCATCTGCCCATCTATCACTCCAGTGTTAATGCTAAATTGTAATTATTTTGCCTCTATGGCCTATTTATTGCCTACCTCCCTACTCTTCTACATTTGCACACACTGTACATAGATTTCTGTTTTTTTCTATTGTGTTATTGACTGTACGTTTGTTTATGTGTAACTCTGTGTTGTTGTTTTTGTCTCACTGCTTTGCTTTCTCTTGGCCAGGTCACAGTTGTAAATGAGAACTTGTTCTCAACTGGCCTACCTGGTTAAATAAAGGTGAAATAAATCAAATATTACAGTGAATGTAAGCACTGCGCCTGACATTGATTGCAGTGATTGGGTACACTGAGAAATATTCAACCAAATAGTTGCCACTGAGTCCTGCATACACAAGCAGGAGTTAAGGATGTTTGCTTGAGGTTGGGTAATGCTGTGGGGTGCTATGCTAAGTGAGACGGCACTGCAGCAGAAGTCAAGGTAAAGTCTGTGAGAGGAGATGAATTCTCCCCATGGAGAGAGACAGGATGAGGGCCAGCACATGCCAGGAAAACTGCCTAAATAAACACAGATAATTATAACCATTTATAACAGTGGAAAGGAAGGAAAACAACTACTGCCATTTACCGCTCAGTGTCGATTGAAGAGGCACATTGAGTTCCAGAGTTCAGACAGTATCACTGTGGCCGAAAAGCTTTAGTTTCAGTAACACATCTCACAATGATTTAGTTGTACTTCCCTACACTGACACTTTTATTTTTTTAACATTATAATTAGACATCAGGTAAGAACAAATTCTTATTTACAATGATGGCCTAGGAACAGTAACTGCCTTGTTCAGGTGCAGAACAACAGATTTTTATCTTGTCAGCTGGGGGATTTGATCTTGCAACCTTTTTGGTTACTGGCCCAATGCTCTAACCACTCTAGGCTACCTGCCACCCCGGTGTCTTTGGTCTCTTTGTTGCCTATCTGATTAATGCCCTCCTTGCCTAATCCTTCACTTTTGGTGGGCAGCCCTCTCTTGGCAGGTGTGTTGTGTTGCCATATTCTTTCCATTTTTTAATAAGGCATTTAATGGTGCTCCGTGGGATGTTCAAAGTTTTGGATGTTTTTATAACATAACCCTGATCTGTACTTCTCCACAACTTTGTCCCTGACCTGTTTGGAGGGCTACTTTGTCTTCATGGTGCCGCTTGTGTGGTGTTACCCCTTGCTTAGTGGGGGTGCAGACTCTGGGGCTTTTCAGAAGAGTTGTATATATACTAAGATTATGTAACAGATCATGTGACACTTAGATTGCACACAGAAGGAATTAATTTAACTAATTATGTGACTTCTGAAGGTAATTGGTTGCACCAGATCTTATTTAGGGGCTTCTTAGCAAAGGGGGTGAAATCAAATGCACGCACCACTTTGTTTAAAAAAATATATATATATTTTTAAACAAGTTATGTTTTACATTTCACTTCACCAATTTGGACTATTTTGTGTATGTCCATTACATGAAATCCAAATGAAAATCAATTTACATTACAGGTTGTAATGCAACAAAATAGGAAAAACACCAATGGGGATGAATACTTTTGCAAGGCACTGTAGCTCAGCCACCTTCCACCACAGATGTGGGAGGCCAACATAGGCGAAGGCAGTGGATTGAGACGCAGCCCATGCTGAAAGGTATCTCTACTTCAAACTGATTAAGGGGGATTTTTTTCCGATTTTGTTCATTAGATTGACACACGGGTGTGTGTTAAGCGGAGCGACACTGTGGAACCCAAGAACAGACTCAGATGAGGAAACAGGGATGAATGAACCAAAATATTTATTGTTACACAGAGAGATATGGAATGCAGATCCGGGGAAGCTCGGATGAGTTGCAGAAAAAACAGATGTGGAGACAGAGGTTGGAGTTGGCTGAGTAGAACTTGGTAAACAGATCCTGAGGGGAATCCAAGGTAGTGATGGTGAGTAAAATCGAGAACAAGGTAGTTGGGTGGTGAGATGTGGAACAGGAGACAGAGCAGTAACTGCAATGAGAGGATAAAAGGTGTCAGGCAGGGAAACAGGCACAACGGGATCTTGCGTAATAATAAATGGCTAGAATAATAACTGACTGAGCAGAGATTACGATCTGGCAGAGTGGAAGTGGCAGGACTGAGTATTTGTAAGAGGTCTTGATTATGGAACGAGTTGCAGCTGGAAGGGATTTGCTCTGACTCCAGCACACCTGTCTCCAACCACACACTCACACAGAGAGGGAGAGAGAGTGTACTGGGGGAGTAACTGCAGGTAAAGAATACACCGGATGAACACCAGAGGGCGTAGCAGGAGCAGATGTGACAGTGTGTCCACCTCTTGATACTCCCCATCCCGGATCCGGGATCGTGAATACAGCCTCAGGCTCATTAGCATTACGCAACGTTAATGATTTCTGAAAATCACAAATGAAATGAAAATAATATGCCTGCTCTCAAGCTTAGCCTTTTCTTAACAACACTGTCATCTCAGATTTTCAAAATATGCTTTTGAACCATAGCAAATCAAGCATTTGTGTAAGAGTATTGCAAGCTAGCTTAGCATTTTGCGTAGCATTTAGCACGCAACATTTTCACAAAAACCAGATAACCAAATAAATAAAATCATTTACCTTTGAAGAGCTTCGGATGTTTTCAATGAGGACACTCTCAGTTACATAGCAAATGTTCAGTTTTTCCTGAAAGAATCTTTGTGTAGGAGAAATCGCTCCGTTTTGTACATCACATTTGGCTACCGAAACGAACCGAAAATTCAGTCACCAAAACGTCAAATTTTTTCCGAATTAACTCCATAATATCGACCGAAACATGGCAGACGTTGTTTAGAATCAATCCTCAAGGTGTTTTTTCACATATCTCTTCATTGATGTGCCGTTCGTGGAAGCCTGCTTTCCCCTCAGAATCCCATGGAAAAATACCAGCAGCTGAAAATGACGCACCAATTTCGACGGAGGACACCGGGCGGACACCTGTAAAATGTAGTCTCTTATGGTCAATCTTCCAATGATATGCCTACAAATACGTCACAATGCTGCAGACACCTTGGGGAAACGATAGATAGGGCAGGCTCATTCCTCTCGCATTCACAGCCATATAAGGAGACAATAGAAAACAGAGCCTCAAAAATCCTGCTCATTTCCTGGTTGCCGTTTCATCTTGGTTTTGCCTGTAGCTCCCGTTCTAGGGCACCCACAGACAATATCTTTTCAGTTCTGGAAAATTCAGTGTTTTCTTTCCAAAGCTATCAATTATATACATAGTCGAGCATCTTTTTGTGACAAAATATCTTGTTTAAAACGGGAACGTTTTTCATCCAAAAATGAAATTGCGCCCCCAGAGTTTCAAGAGGTTAAGGATTGGCCCTAATAGAAGTCGACATATCTCATAAAAGAAAACAAGTTTCAAGCTGAGCCTTATGTAATACATAAAACATGACAGGCAGGGAAACAGTCCAGTACCTTGTTTTTACAATGGCAACAATGGCAACCTTAACATTTGACTAATCAATGACTGCACCTTGATGGATAGAAAAAGTGTCTACGTGCTGGTCCATACTCCAAAGAACCTTGACGACAGCTTCCAGACAACTGACTTCAGACCAGGTAATTATTATTGGGTTTGAGAGAACATGAAAACGTTTCATTTAACTGACCCACGTGGAGTGAGCACTAAGTGCCCTGGGGCCGGGCTTTATTCAGCCTGCCAGAGAGAGGGGCCATCACAACAACTCGAAAAACATCAGGGACTTGACCGATATTCAGACGCTATTTTCTTACAGTGAGGTATACTTAGTTGCGTCAACAAATGCTGGACTATATATACCACCACGGCCAGGCCAGACTAGAAAACAAGGTAATACTGTAATTTATTATCAATAACTCATCCTAAGTGAGTAAAGGTAGTGACAAATGTCAAGGTCCTTCCTACATTGTACAGTCTGTGTTGACATAGTCTGTAGTGAAACAGAGAGTGTGACTCGGTAACAGTTGTGAAACGTTTGCCATCCCTTTTGGCCTAGTGGGATAACTAAACCCCTTTTTCAACAGGTTCCCATCGGGCAAAAACTGGGTAAATCAATATTGTTTCCACATTATTTCAACCCAAAAATGCAATGTGATGACATTGAATCAAGGTGGAAAACTGATTAGATTAGAAAAAAGTAATCAATGTAAGGGATTTCATATTTTGTCACCCAACTTTTAACCTTTTTGTTGATTTCACGTTAAATTCACGTTTAGTTGACAACTCAACCAAATGTAAATCAAAACTAGATTTTGAACAAAAGTTTGTACCCAGTGGGTTGTGACTAAGAGGGCCAGGTATGTGCCTCTGTTGACAGCTCCAGGGAGAAGGAAATGGGCCCTTGTTTTTCCGTGCCGGTGTCTCACCAGGACACACTCTAGACCTTGAATGAATCCCCCAGATGTGTGACGAGGGATGGGTCATCTAATCCCCGACTTGGCCTTCTGTGTGGAAATTGATGTCATCCCCGGCCGGCACCGGGCACATCACAAGAGATTGCCCGGGTACCGGACTGAGAAGCTATCATTAGGTTAGCTGTGGAGGGGGAGAACATTTTTCTCCAAAAGGCAGTGACTGGTGTCTGTTCGTAAACTCAGGAATGACGCACCAAACCAAGTAATCAACGAAGGGACTTCCCTTCATTTAAAACTGTTGGCTGCTGTGGCTGACAGCTTGGGTCCTGAATCAAGAAAATATTCTCCCAAAACCACTCATTCTTTTAAATTTATAGTGTTAAATAACACTGAGAATAATATTTTGTTGTGAACAAATGTTTCATTTTGGTATTATAATAAGGTTGGCAGCAACATGGGAAAAAAAATGTGGGAATCTGTTGCAGCTCTTTATTGGCTGGCTAGCTAGCAAACGTAGCTGGTTACAATAATACCAAAGACAATATTAGCATGTAAAGCAGCTAGTTCGCTGTACAATTGCCTAAACAAACTGCACTATCAATTTAGGAGTCTTTAATCTCACCATGTTTAACCTGCAGATTGATGTGCCTGTCATTCACAACGGTTAAATGACCACAAAATCAAGTCTGTACTTAAACCCCATTGAAAACCTGTGGCTTGAATTGAAGAGGGCAGTCCATTAGCGCAGACAAAGGATATCAAGGTTCTGAAAAGATTCTGTATGGAGGAGTGGTCTAAGAAACCTCCCAGTGTGTTCTCCATTCTCATAAAACATTTTAGAAAAAGGCCATTATCCTCGCAAGGTGAGATTTTGAAAGGTATTGAAAACCGACGTGGAAATAATTTTGACCCCTATCTTAAAAAAAAGTATATTACTTATTAAACAAAATCTCTTTCTCTGAGCAAATGTATTTGTATAACATAATATATTCGTTTTTTTCCCACATACAATATAGCTCATTATTTGTCAGATTTATTTTAGTATTTTTTGGTCATCTTTATCAACAGTGGCAATAATTTTGGACCTAACGCTAAGTGGCAAGGTTATTGGTACACTCACCAATTCATTTTTGACCCCAAACTATCTTCAGGGAAAGGAGCTGGTTGCTCGGTTTGACACTAAAACTCCTTGGATGATGATATGATGTAAATTAAATGATTTAATAACACAAATGACCCAGTGTGTTGTGTTGGTGTGTACTCCAACACATATCAGTCCTAAAAACACTTACAGTCACGATGGTGGGGTCCCGCAAGTTACTGTTGGCAACATGCCATCAGACCATGTGGACCAGGTTTTGGCCATCCTCTTTCCACAGACATGTTCTGACATGCTTGCATCCACTTTGGGGGAAGTATAAAGGAAACAGCATGCCACCTGGTGGATGATTGTGTTGGTGTTTATAAAAAAATATAAAAAACTGCCATCCAACATCCCTTCCCTGAACATTGTTTTCCACTCCCACAAAGCCCAAGTCTATTTGTTTGCATGTCAAACACAAACTACATTTGAAATAACTGATATTTGCCCCATGAATATTTCTGCACAAGTGTGTGTGCAAAGGCTTTACGATACCTGAAGCAGACCTGATCCTGAGCAGTATAAACCTGTGATATAGGTCAGGTTACACAAGGACTATACTACCTGCCACTCCAATGTGATGAGTAGCAAACCCGGGCAGCCTGCTCTGCCCATCCCCCAGCCACAGAGACAGAATGGCTTGGTCCTGTTTGGCATGATGGTAGGTGAAGCCATGAGCAGAGGCAGCTGCGGCACAACGGCTGAAAGAGATAGGCACATGAAGCCATACTGCCACCCGGCCCTCTGTCCTCCACTGAGCCAAAGAATCTGAAAAACAAACAAAACATCACACAGTCAAAGGAACATGTCTGAGTAGATTCATCATTCAGTAGCTGAGTAGATGTATACTGAACAAAAATATAAACGCAACATGCAACAATTTCAAAGATTTTAATGAGTTACAGATCATATAAGGAAATTATATATGTATCGTCAATTTAAATAAATTCATTAGACCCCAATCTGTAGATTTCACATGACTGGGAATACAGATATTCTTAAGGTATCTGTTGATCACAGATACCTTAAAAATAATAGGCCACACAATGGGCCTCAGTATCTTGTCAATGTATCTCTGTTCATTCCAAATGCCATCAATTATGTTCAATGTCCGCCGCTTATGCCTTCTCATACCATAACTCCACCAGCACCATTGGGCAATCTGTTCACAACGTTGACATCAGCAACAAGTTGAGGCCAGTTGGACGTATGCCAAATTCTCTAAAACGACGTTGGATGCGGTTTATGGTGGAGAAATTAGCATTAAATTATCTAGCAACAGATTTAGTCCTTTGCTGATTATTTTGGCAAAAGATAAAGGCTCACTAACAGGGATGTCAACAAATTTGTGCACAAAATTTCTGAGAAACACGATTTTGGTGCATATGTAAAAAAACGCCACCCATGCCGTCAGGTGGAATCCGTAGATCAGGGCCTAATACATTTGTTTCAATTGACTGATTTCATTATATGAACTGTAACTCGGTAAAATCGTTGCATTTATATTTTTTGTTCAGTATATATTCGTTTTCCACCACTGGTGAGCGTGGCCAAATATCTATATTTTCATGTCACCCAATATTTAGCGGATGGTTTGAATAAAAACAAATATATAGTGTAACGCGCCGGACCTCGGGCTCAAAGGTCGAGGCCTGCTCCCTGCTGTTTCATTACACTGGTGTCAGAAGTGATCTGAGCATTGAAACATTAAGAACACCTCTTTCCATAACAAACTGACCAGGTGTTCTTAATGTTCTGTACACTCAGTGTGTGTTTGACACCCAGGTCTACATACCTCGTAGTAAATTACTAAATACTCATTCGCTGATATCTGCCGAATCTGTGCACCTTCCCAGACAAAACATTTACATTCATCCCCTGCTCGTTCTGTAGTTGTAGCCGGCTTGCTAAGCATGTGAATTCTCGACCAGCCCTCGATGACCCTATAGTATCCGTAAGGCGAAGCGTTTTAATTGAAAGCGCATTTCTTACTATATGTTGTAGTTTGCAAGTAAGAGTTAACATGTTATAAAAGCCTTTAAATATATTTTCATGGAAAAGCGTCCCTGAAATGTTACTTACTCGCGGGTTACATAAATAAGTTGCATAAATACCGTTATATACTTCACATATATGTGGCCATCTTTGTTACATTTCTTTTGCGTTTTTGTAAGTTGCTAGCAAGTAAAATAATATCATACAAAGGTATATTATGTTCAATATACAATATACAAATATATATATATATATATATATATATATATATATATATATATATATATATATATATATTCTGACTCAAATATATATATATATATATATATATATATATATATATATATATATATATATATATATATATATATATATATATTCTGACTCATCATCCGTCTTTGCACCAAAATAGAAAAACCGAGTTTCAAAGCAGAATTACTACGGCATTTACGGTAAAAGAAGCGGTACTGAACTTCAACCAGGACGTTTATCTCAGTTGATTCACCCATCTGCTTCACATGCACACTGTTGATAAATTAAAGACAAAGAAAGAAAAACAAAAGCAATGTTAGGAGAGTCAATGATGGTGACAACTCAAGGGAACTGAGAGATGGCTCTAGTGATTTAAATAGCTTGCAGAGCTCGGGCACGAGGCAGCGATCGCAACAACAACAACTAATTTACAGGTATTGACTCAGTTGAGAAAAGTAGCTAGTTAACGCTCGTTAGCTAGTTATGTTGCTCTTAAATAATATGGCTGAATACAATGTACATTTCATGTACCATATATTTTCGTCATTTAGTAGACGCAGTTATCCAGAGCGACTAACAGTAATAAATCGGTGTAAGTGCCATGCTCAAGGGCACATCACATTTTTCTTTATCTGCTCGGTGATTCCGGTTACTGGCCCAACGCTCTTTTAACCGCTAGGCGATGTGCCGCCCGAAAAAGATGTCACAAACCTACCAAGAGAGGGCCACCGACCAAAACTGACGGACTAGGCAAGGAGGGCATTAATCAGATAGGCAACAAAGAACCAAGATAACGTTGGGTGGCAGGTAGCCTAGTGGTTAGAGCATTGGGTCAGTAGGTTGCAAAATCGAATCCCCCAGCTGACAAGGTACAACTCTTTCATTCTGCCCTTGAACAAGCTCCTAGGCCGTCATTGAAAATAAGAAATTGTTCTTAACTGACTTGCCTGATTAAATAAATGTCAAATAAATATACATACCAATTAACATGGAGGCGTGCACTTACTTGCTGATGATGGATGGAAGTTGCAATGAGTACACACATTGCCTTGCATGTCACCTCCAGCAGCCCCTAACTCCACAAGAAAGCCCCCCCTCCCCCTGCAGGGATGTGTGGTATGCCAGTGATTTCACTCTTGACAAAACGTTCTCTTTTTGCAGTTTAGAAAGTCCTAACATTCTATTTAAACATTTTGTGTACAGCAGATTATAAACTTCCCAAAATATTCAGGACATCAGCAGGGCTGAGTGTAAAAGCAGGATGACCAGTCCTATTGTCGAGCCATACTGGGCAACAGGAGGTATGTCAACAATGTTTATCAACATAATGGAATATTGTATATGTGCATGTGCTTATTGACAATGAATTGTGCTGTGGGAAGACAATATCAACAATTGACACAGACAGTTGATATGGTGAATAATATTAGACCGACACAAAGGCTGTCAGTTTATTACCAGGCCAAGTTTCTGTGCAGTGTTTGTTTTTTCAAGGTGTGTCTGGCCTGCCTGGCATCATCTTTCCCCGGGAGTTAAGTGGGCCTACAGAAAAGTACTCAGAACAGCCTGAAAGTAAAGCCTGGGGATGGAGTGACTCTTCACTCCCTGAAAGGGCCTGTGTTACAGGCAGAAGATGTGCATCTCTCCACCAGGTAAGGTAGTAGGTTTAAAGGTGTCTGCACTCATCCCATCCAAAACAATTCAGAACAGTTTGTGCATATATTATGATGACGTTTTTGTTCGTTTTGGTCTTCGGCAAGGTTTTTTTTTGCGTGTTGTGCACATGATTTTTTCTTGAGGCAAGCTGAATTTCTGTACCCAAAGTTTATGCCCCTTCCTTGGTCGTAGGTCAACAGTACAGATTCTTCAATGAAGTGTTTGTTGTCGTTCAACAAAAGACGACTCACTTTCATGTACATTTTTTCACTTGAGAAGTACTGCACCAAATATCTTAGTTAGATGTACATTTGTGCAATTATGGTCTTCTTGGCAACATTGACATTCCTTGAGCTGTCTTAGATACAGTCTGACTAGGAAGTACACTGGCTACGGCATCTTAAGATGGACAAACAGTACTATTGCTGATTTTTCAAGTGAAGGTATTTTAAGGGAGTATATGAGGAACACTCTTTTGGAGTTTAGCCGAGTTTGTCTAGGTGCCAGCCGAACTGAAGCATTGGAAGCCTTAAGACTAACCTCACTTTACTTGTATAGCCATACACCATAAAATGTTTTATACTTATAGATAAATGTCGCCATCTGCTGGTGATACACCTGCAACAACAGTTTGACAGTCAATTGAGTGATGACTCAGAAATGCCATCACAGTTTGGTTAATTGCATGATGAATGGTAAATGCACTCTTGCTTTTTATTTCTAAATGCAGACAGAAGGATGATGTGCTCCATTTGGAAGAATTCTGTAACTTCTTTCTCAGATCTTCGGGTTAGACAGTTTATTTATCATGGGACTACATAACAGGGGATATATGTTATTATTTAGGCAACTAGGCAAGTAAGTTAAGAACAAATTCTTATTTACAATGACGTGCTACCAGGGAACAATGGGTTAACTGCCTTGTTTAGGAGCAGAGCGACATATTTTTACCTTGTCAGCTCTGGGATTTGATCCAGCAACCTTTCGGTTACTGGCCCAACGATGTAACCACTAGGCTACCACCCGCGCCAAATATGTAATGTAACACTTTTCAATGTAACACTTTGCATTACATTTACATACACTCATATTTCAGATCGAAAGACCCACTCTGGAAACTTACTCTCCCTGATGTATTTTGGCGGAGCGTGTAGTCTGCGGGTGACGGGGGTCGACGGCCACTCCCTGGAGAGACCCCTACCTACCCCGGGACTGGAGCCTGATACAGAGGAGAGCTCTGACGAGCTCAGCCCTCGGCTCCACCTCCGACCTGGGCTCCACCTCCATGGACCTGAGGTGCAGGCCAGGGATCCGGCGCAGCCTGGTCCTGCATCCAGTACCCCATGCAGGCCCGCCTGTATGCCCTGTGTCCCTGCAACCCCCAGACTCCCACTAAGTCTGAGCAGGGCATTCTCAGTCTAGAGGTGGAGAATAAGGTGAAGTTCAGAGACAGGCACAAAGAGGCTCAAGAGGAGGAGGATACGGCAGCCCTGAGGTCTAAAGTCATATACAGTATGATCCCGAGAGAGACTTCTCCAACTACGGTACACTAATATATGACTTTCCTTTGAATTGGAAAATTCTTCATCAGAAATGATATGCTATATCTCAAATTCACGAAATCTGAACTCTGATTTTATGCATTTGATTCCATTTTTGTGCTTATGTGATGTTGATTATGTTATTTTTGCATACAGGAATCACACCTCCTAGGGGGGTTCTCCTTTATGGCCCCCCGGGAACAGGAAAGACTATGATTGGATGAGCCATAGCCAATGAGGTCGGGGCACATATGACCTTAATCAACCGTCCATAAATCATTAGCAAGTATGGTCATATTATTGCTACCTAATGAAATGTGGTTGGGTACCAAGTACAAGATCATGTATTGAGGGTTAGTGGTGCTTGTACATCCATATCAAGTGACCTTAGTTTATTTTGTTCTCATGTTCGACCTGTCTTTACAGATTTTATGGTGAAACAGAGGTCAGATTGAGGCAGATATTCACAGGAGCCTCTCAAAGGTAAATATCGAGAGAAAAAATACATATCAACCTTAGAAATGCAGACTGACATCCAAAATATCCCCCTCTCTCCTGCACATCCTTCAGACATTCTCCCTCTGTCTGCTGAGTGTCTGCTGAATCTTGGTTTTTGTTCTGTCAGCGAATCAGTCTAATGAGAAAAAGAGACCGCAGGCCCACGATCAGAGATGGCTCGACAGCCGCCCTCCGCCCCTTTAGAGAACACAGGGAGCCTGGGAAACCCATCACCGTTGGTCGCCATGACGTGCCAAATTGGCATCACGTTATGGCCAAGTATATCTTCATCTCCCCAGCCCAGCTCCTTGGTGCAGATGGTGCACTGAAGCAGCTGCTCTCCCTCCTGCTATCTGTTTTCCATACTGATGCTAAGTCTTGTTGTATAATCCAAGGTCACCAACCACCAAGGGCTTGCTGCTGTGGAATGTGGCGAAAGCTCTTCCTGCTCCCAGAGTTCTTGTCTCTCCACTCTCACTGTGGTTTATTTGTGTTTTGGTCCATCTGCTGGGCCTGTGGTATAGGGGGAGGTGGAAATAGCTTTATTTCTCAGCCGGACCACCCATTTTAGAACATAGTACAAGGAGCTCTGTTAGAGTATTAAAATTGTATTGCCAGATAATGCCTGATAGTTTCAGAAGATGTAAACCAGTAATTTATTAAGCCTTCAGACACATTCATTGTGTGGAAATGTCCTTTATGTTTGAGCTTTTGGTGTCGGGGTCATTGGTTAGACTAAGATTATTGATTAATAATTTTTTACACCTACATGCTTAAATTCAAGCACAGTCATACTACCTTAAAAGCATACTTGCTTCATCCTACTGTTCCAATTGCTCTCTTACATTAACACCCCTCATTTAGTGATTTAACGCTTGTTTTACCAGGGACGTTGACTGAAAGTTGAGCGCACATTCTCATACCACTGTAACATTCCTAACTGTCCTTCTTTGTCTCTTCCTCCAGGAGGGCCACTGAGGCCAGCTGCTGATCCTAGGGGCCACCAACCGGCCCCACGCCCTGGACCCAGCTCTCTAAATCAAAATGTATTTGTCACATGCGCCGAATACAACAGGTGTAGACCTTAACGTGAAATGCTTACTTACAAGCCCTTAACCAACAAAGCAGTGCAAGAAAGAGTTAAGAAAATATTTGCTAAGTAAAACATTATTAACAAGTTTCACAATAAAATAACAATAATGAGGCTATATCCAGGGGGTACCGGTGCCAAGTCAATGTGCGGGGGTACAGGTTAGTCGAGGTAATTTGTACATGTAGGTATGAGTAAAGTGACTGTGCATAGATAATAGGCAGCGCGTAGCAGCATTGAAAAAACAAATGGAAGGGGGAGGGTCAATGTAAATAGTTTGGGTGGACATTTAGTTCAGGTAGGCTGTTGATTACTTGTTCAGCAGTCTCATGGCTTCGGGGTAGAAGCTGTTAAGGAGCCTTTTGGTCCGAGACTTGGCGCTCCAGTACCGCTTGCCGCTCTGGTACCGATTGCTGACCTTCCTCTGACACCGCCTAGTATAAAGGTCCTGGATGGCAGAAGCTTGGCCCCAGTGATGTATTGGGCCGTACTCACTACCCTCTATAGCGCCTTACGGTCAGATGCCGAGCAGTTTCCATGCCAGGCGGTGATGCAACCGGTCAGGATGCTCTTGATGGTGCAGCTGTAGAACTTTTTGAGCATTTGGGGACCCATGCCAAATCTTTTCAGTCTCTTGAGGGGAAAAGGTGTTGTTGTGCCTTCTTCACAACTGTCTTGGTGTGTTTAGACCATGATAGTTTGTAGGTGATGTGGACACCAAGGAACTTGAAACTCTCGACCCGATCCACTTCAGCCCCGACAATGTTAATTGTGGCCTGTTCAGCCCTCCTTTTCCTGTAGTCCTCGATCAGCTCACGTGTCTTGCTCACATTGAGATAGAGGTTGCTGTCCTGGCACCACACTGCCAGGTCTGATCATTGTTGGTGATCACGCCTACTACCACTGTTGTGTCATCAGAAAACGTAATGATGGTGTTGGAGTCGTGTTTGGCCACGCAGTCGTGGGTGAGCAGTGAGTACAGGAGGGGACTAAGCACGCACTTCTGAGGGGCCTCAGTGTTGAGGATCAGCGTGGCAGATGTGTTGTTGCCTACCCCACTCCATGTTGTGGTTTATTTAGAGCTGGATTACTGAGACTCCTGACCTAAGGAAGTGGGCTTGTACTTTGGCTTGTGGGTCCCATTGAGAAAAACCTTCTTTAAAGTAAAACCCAAACCATTTACTTGTTGTGAAATTCCTCATAGCCCGTACAGCCTTAACCCTGCAACCCAATCCCCCTAACCGGAAAACAGTGTCAGGAAACCAGGATGTTGGGGTGTTTCTGTGGTGGTCAGTAGTGTGTGTGTGTGTGTGTGTGCGTGCAAGACGCTGAGAGCCTCCTGGGTGGTCCCGGGGATGTGGCATATTGCATTTCCAGAGGAGGCTACTACCTCGGCTCGCAGAATTGCTCTGGCAAAGAGCGTGATTTACCGTCCGTAGAGGCCAGACGTGACTGGCAGTGTTTTCAGAGAAAACCCCTGGAGGGAAGAGATTTCCCCCCTCTGTCCAATCCCGAAACACAAAGCTCAAGACAAACACAGAACCTCACGTGCGCCACAGGAAAAAACGAGAAGATTGGAGCTCTTTGCCGTGTCTGACCATGTCATGGCTCAGTTAATAGCTCCATACTTACCAGTAATGCTATTTCATACAATTGGTCAAATGAACCCATTCTTCTGTCCTATAAAAAGGGTTAACACTACTGTTTTGTACTAAGGGGGGACAACTGTATGATGTTTTTTTTTTCCAGCACGTATAATGTAATAACAACATCGTGGAGATGGCCATACACAACCTTGTCGTCTTTGCTGAGTTGAGGGACAGACCCCTAGCAGACCCTGTCCATCCATCACCATGTTGATGTGTTTTTTCCTCTGCTGCCGTCATAAAAACATCTCAAGGAACCCCAGTTGTTTCCCCCAATTCCCTGTCCTCTTCTGGTAACAATGACCTGCAAGGGGGAACGTGCCTCGCTGCAGCCCCTCTTCCTGTAAAGATGGGGGGAGCAGCGAGGGTGTCACACACACGACCGGACCCCCCCACACACACATCCAATACAATGGTGCCCTGCCAGACCCGGCTGCATAAGGCTATTTGTAGCTTCTCCTCTTCAGCTCCCTCTCTGTCTCGCTCTCTCAACTCACTCACCCAGGACCTCTGCCTTGCTACCACACTTGTCTGCTTTCCTGAAGTGTCTTAGGCTATGTAATATCTCAGTGCAGTGATATCGTAGAATAGAAGTGGTATTTGAAGTCAACACAAGCTGTTATGCACCATATTCACTGTGAGACTATGCTAGATTGCAGGATAGGTCAGCCTTCATTTACAGCCTATGAGTAGAATTCATTAGACCAAGTATATTCTGACTTACTCAATAGAAACCTCTAGTGGAGAACATTAGAACATAATACTGAGTTGAACTGCTAGGAAGTCTTAGTGCAGTGTGCCTTAAATGGCGGCCCAAGGGCCAAATTTTGCCTGCAGTTGAATTGTCAGACATGAAAGACTAAAAACACCAGCAAATCAGCTCCATGTGATTTTAATTTTGGAAAATCTGCGCCAAAGAATTCCAACGCAGTAGAGAGAGACGTGATCGTATACAAATGTAAGCAAGGTTCAAAACGATTGTTTCAGTGAAATATTATGTCTGGTTTCTGGCAGTCAATTTTTCAGTCAATAAATGATTTCTAATTATATTCTGTCCCCCTGAACATCCCCTCAAGAAAGCGTCAGCCCACGGCTGAATCTAGTTGATGGGCGACGTGTCTTAGGGAGTAGTTACAATATTTCTAAAATCCTACAGTAGTCTTTTTCCCTGTCTTGAGCCATAATTACATTTCACAATGAATAACATATACATGGAGAAATCAATGATGGTGAAGAGTTAGTCATATAAACCTCATGAAGAACAATTGAAAGGTGGCCTATTGTAGGCCTATTGATTTGAACAGACGTTTTGGTAAATCAATCTCTATTGTAGCCATCCATGATTTCCACTGTTTTGAATGGAGATCAGTCAGCTTTTCTGTCATGCTGTCTCTCCCAGGGTTTGGGGTCTTTGTTGTCGTCGTGTTGGTTAACTGATCCAGGTTGTGGCAGATGATTAATTTCTTCAGTCTAAACCGTGTCGGTTGTTGTGTGCCACATGTGGACCCACTACAAAGCCTTCTAAACAGGGAACCCCTTTGGTAGGAGAATAGGAGCAATGTACTGTGCTTAGACCTATTGGTTGTTAAGTATAACTTATTTATTAAAAAAACACATTGCCATGTTTAAACTATATGCTTTTGTTTGTCCAAAAAGTACTTGAATTATGTTTTGCGTTGGGGTTCATGTCTGCCTAGCTAGCTTAGCTGATATATAGATTTGTCGTGCTACAAGTATTGTTTTTTAACTCGAGGCCTTCAGATTGAAACGTTGGAATTTATTCTTTGAAGATTATTCATTGTAACCAGACAGTGACCTTGCTGAGGAGTTCTGGAAATCCGTTTTTTGGAATGGTGATTACTTTATTGCGTAGGTATGAGGGGGAAAAAATGGCAGGGAGAAATGAGGTGAGTATTCTGTTTGACATAACTTTTGCGGCAAAGACATGAATGAGACAAACCGTGCTAAATGTTAGATGTGTGTTTACAGAGGCAGCCTTCCATATAAAGCACTTTTCCTGACTCCCCTGTCCTTTTAAAGACACTTTTGGAATTTCAGGACAGGCTACATAAATATTGCCGGGTCAGTATGTGAAGTTTATTTTGGGGCTCTGTTTATAAAATCCGGAAATGTTCGCCGTGTACTCTTTAACCTTGGTCCTTACCTTCACCTAATGGCAGCATTCTCGCTCGCTCTTTTTTTAAGGGGGCTTTATTGGCATGGGAAACATATGTTAACATTGCCAAAACAGGTGAAGTAGATAATATACAAAAGTGAAATAAATAACAAAAATTTCGAATTCTTTGTGGATCTGTGTGATCTGAGGGAAATATGTGTCTCTAATATGGTCATACATTGGGCAGGTGGTTAGGAAGTGCAGCTCAGCTTCCACCTCATTTTGTGGGCAGTGTGCACATAGCCTGTCTTCTCGTTAGAGAGCCATGTCTGCCTACAGTGGCCTTTCTCAATAGTAAGGCTATGCTCACTGAGTCTGTACTTAGTCAAAGCTTTCCTTAAGTTTGGGTCAGTCACAGTGGTCAGGTATTCTGTATTCACGTTGGAAATAATTATCTTTTTGTTTTCTCATAATTTGGTTGGGTCTAATTATGTTGCTATCCTGGGGCACGGTGGGTTGTGTTTGTGAACAGAGCCCCAGTACCAGCTTCCTTAGGGGACTCTTCTCCAGGTTCTTCTCTTTGTAGGTGATGGCTTTTTTATGGAAGGTTTGGGATTCTACTCCTTTTTGTTGGTTGTACAATTTAATGGCTCTTTTCTGGATTTTGATCATTAGCTGGTTTTTGGCCTAATTCTGCTCTGGATGCATTATTTGGTGTTCTACTTTGCACACTTATATTTTTTCAGAATTCTGCATGTAGTCTCAATTTGGTGTTTATCGCATTTTGTGAATTCTTGGTTGGTGAGCGGATCCCAGACCTCACAACCATAAAGGGCAATGGGTTCTATAACAGATTCAAGTATTTTTAGCCAGATACTAATTGCCACGTTGAATTTTATGTTCCCTTTGATGGCATAGAATGCCCTTCTTGCCTTGTCTCTCAGATTGTTCACAGCTTTGTGGAAGTTACCTGTGGCGCTGATGTTTAGGCCAAGGTATGTATAGTTTTTTGTGTGCTCGAGAGCAACAGTGTCAAGATGGAATTTGTATTTGTGGTCCTGGCGACTGGACCTTTTTTGGAACATTATTTTTGTCTTACTGAGATTTACCATCAGGACCCATGTCTGTCAGAATCTGTGCAGAATATCTAGGTGCTGCTGTAGGCCCTCCTTGGTTGGTGACAGAAGCACCAGGCTATGTAATATCGGTTGGTGACAGAAAAATAATAATAATATATATACATACATCATTACATATAATTATTATAATAATACTCTCGCTCTCTCTCTCTCTCTCTGTCCATCTCTCGCTCGCTCTCTCTCTCTGTCCATCTCTCGCTCGCTCTCTCTCTCTGTCCATCTCTCGCTCGCTCTCTCTCTCTATCCATCTCTCGCTCGCTCGCTCTCTCTCTGTCCATCTCTCGCTCGCTCTCTCTCTCTATCCATCTCTCGCTCTCTCTCTCTCTATCCATCTCTCGCTCGCTCTCTCTCTCTGTCCATCTCTCGCTCGCTCTCTCTCTCTGTCCATCTCTCGCTCGCTCTCTCTCTGTCAAATCAAATCAAATTTATTTATATAGCCCTTTGTACATCAGTTGATATCTCAAAGTGCTGTACAGAAACCCAGCCTAAAACCCCAAACAGCAAGCAATGCAGGTGTAGAAGCATCTCTCACTCGCTCTCTCTCTCTGTCCATCTCTCACTCGCTCTCTCTCTCTGTCCATCTCTCACTCGCTCTCTCTCTGTCCATCTCTCACTCGCTCTCTCTCTCTCTGTCCATCTCTCACTCTCTTTCTCGCTCTCTGTCCATCTCACACTCTCTCTCTGTCCATCTCTCTCTCTCTCTCTCTCTATCCAACTCTCTCTCTCTCTCTCTCTCTCTCTCTATCCAACTCTCTCTCTCTCTCTCTCTCTCTCTCTATCCAACTCTCTCTCTCTCTCTCTCTCTCTCTCTCTCTCTATCCAACTCTCTCTCTCTCTCTCTCTGTCCATCTCTCACTCTCTCTCTCTGTCCATCTCTCTCTCTCTCTCTCTATCCATCTCTCACTCACTCTCTCTCGCCTTCCGTCTTTCTCTCTCTCTCGCCTTCCGTCTTTCTCCCCCTCTCTCACTGTCTGTCTCTCTCTCTCGCTGTCCATCTTTCTCTCTTTCTCTCTCTCTCTCTAGCTTTCTCTGTTCATCTTTCTCGCTCTCTGTCCCTCTCGCTCTCTGTCCCTCTCGCTCTCTGTCCATCTTTCTCTCTCTCTGTCTATCTTTCTCTCTCTCCGTCTTTCTCTCTCTCTGTCTTTCTCTCTCTCCGTCTTTCTCTCTCTGTCCGTCTTTCTCTCTAGCTTTCTCTGTCCATCTTTCTCTCTAGCTTTCTCTGTCCACCTTTCTCTCTCTCTGTCTGTCTTTCTCTCTCTCTCTCTCTGTCCTTCTCTCTCTCTCTCTCTCTCTCTCTGTCCCTCTCTCTCTCTCTCCCTCTCTCTCTCTCTCTGTCCCTCTCTCTCTCTCTGTCCCTCTCTCTCTCTCTCTCTGTCCCTCTCTCTCTCTCTGTCCCTCTCTCTCTCTCTCTCTGTCCGTCTTTCTCTCTCTCTCTCTCTCTCTCTCTCTCTCTGTCCGTCTTTCTCTCTCTCTCTCGCTCTCTCTGTCCGTCTTTCTCACTCTCTCTCTCTCTCTCGCTCTCTCTGTCCGTCTCTCTCCGTCCGTCTCTCTCTCTCTCCGTCCGTCTCTCTCTCCGTCTTTCCCTCTCTCTGTCCGTCTTTGTCTCTCTGTCCGTCTTTCTCTCTCTCTCTCTGTCCGTCTTTCTCTCTCTTTCTCTGTCCGTCTTTCTCTCTCTTTCTCTGTCCGTCTTTCTCTCTCTCTCTGTCTGTCTTTCTCTCTCTCCGTCTTTCTCCGTCTTTCTCTCTCTCTCTCTCTGTCCGTCTTTCTCTCTCTCTAGCTTTCTCTGTACGTCTCTCTCTGTCCATCTTTCTCTCTCTCTCTCACTCTCTTTCCATCTTCTCTCTCTCTCTCTCTCTCTAGCTTTCTCTCTCCGTCTTTCTCTCTCTCTCTCCGTCTTTCTCTCTCTCCGTCTTTCTCTCTCTCCGTCTTTCTCTCTCTATGTCTTTCTCTCTCTTTCTCTGTCAGTCTTTCTCTCTCTCCGTCTTTCTCCGTCTTTCTCTCTCTCTCTCTGTCCGTCTTTCTATCTTAGCTTTTTCTGTCAGTCTCTCTCTCTCTGTCCTATCTCTCTCTCTTTCTCTCTCTCTGTCCATCTCTCTCTCTAGCTTTCTCTGTCCGTCTCTTTCTCTCTCCGTCTTTCTCTCTCCGTCTTTCTCTCTCTCTCCATCTCTCTCTGTCCATCTTTCTCTCTCTCTGTCTGTCTTTCTCTCTCTCTCTGTCTGTCTTTCTCTCTCTCCGTCTTTCTACGTCTTTCTCTCTCTCTCTCTGTCTGTCTTTCTCTCTCTCCGTCTTTCTCCGTCTTTCTCTCTCTCTCTGTCCGTCTTTCTCTCTCTAGCTTTCTCTGTCCCTCTCTCTCTCTGTCCATCTTTCTCTCTCTCTCTCTGTCCATCTTTCTCTCTCTCTCTCTGTCCATCTTTCTCTCTCTCTCTCTGTCCATCTTTCTCTCTCTCTCTCTGTCCATCTTTCTCTCTCTCTGTCCGTCTTTGTCTCTCCGTCTTTCTCTCTCCGTCTTTCTCTCTCTCTCCGTCTTTCTCTCTCTCTCCGTCTTTCTCTCTCTCTCCGTCTTTCTCTCTCTCTCTCTCTCCGTCTTTCTCTCTCTTTCTCTCTCCGTCTTTCTCTCTCTTTCTCTCTCCGTCTTTCTCTCTCTCTCCGTCTTTCTCTCTCTCTCTCTGTCCGTCTTTCTATCTCTAGCTTTTTCTGTCAGTCTCTCTCTCTCTCTGTCAGTCTCTCTCTCTCTCTGTCCTATCTCTCTCTCTTTCTCTCTCTCTGTCCTATCTCTCTCTCTTTCTCTCTCTCTGTCCATCTCTCTCTCTAGCTTTCTCTGTCCGTCTATTTCTCTCTGTCCGTCTCTTTCTCTCTCTCCATTTTTCTCTCTCTCTCCGTCTCTCTCTGTCCATCTTTCTCTCTCTCTGTCCATCTTTCTCTCTCTCTCCGTCTTTCTCTCTCTCTCTCCCTCTGTCCGTCTTTCTCTCTCTCTCTCTCTCTCTCTGTCTGTCTTTCTCTCTTTCCATCTTTCTCCATCTTTCTCTCTCTCTCTCTCTGTCCGTCTTTCTCTCTCTAGCTTTCTCTGTCCCTCTCTCTCTCTGATCATCTTTCTCTCTCTCTCCCTCTGTCCATCTTTCTCTCTCTTCCTCTGTCCATCTTTCTCTCTCTTCCTCTGTCCATCTTTCTCTCTCTCTCCCTCTGTCCATCTTTCTCTCTCTCTCTGTCCATCTTTCTCTCTCTCTTTCTCTCTGTCCATCTTTCTCTCTCTCTCTCTCTCTGTCCGTCTCTCTCTCTCTGTCCATCTTTCTCTCTCTCTCTCCGTCTTTCACTCTCCGTCTTTCTCTCTCTCTGTGTCCATCTTTCTCTCTCTCTCTCTCTGTCCGTCTTTCTCTCTCTGTCCATCTTTCTCTCTCTCTCTTTCTCTGTCCAGCTTTCTCTCTCTTTCTCTGTCCAGCTTTCTCTCTCTCTCTCTGTCCGTCTTTCTCTCTCTCTCTGTGTCCGTCTCTCTCTCTCTGTCCATCTTTCTCTCTCTCTCTCTCTCTCTCTCTCTCTGTCCATCTTTCTCTCTCTCTCTCTCTCTCTCTCTCTCTGTCCATCTTTCTCTCTCTCTCTCTCTCTCTCTCTCTCTCTCTGTCCATCTTTCTCTCTCTCTCTCTCTCTCTCTGTCCGTCTCTCTCTCTCTCTGTCCGTCTCTCTCTCTCTCTCTCTGTCCGTCTCTCTCTCTCTCTCTCTCTGTCCGTCTCTCTCTCTCTCTCTCTCTGTCCGTCTTTCTCTCTCTCTTTCTCTCTCTGTCTGTCTTTCTCTCTCTTTCTCTCTCCGTCTTTCTCTCTCTCTCTGTCCATCTTTCTCTCTCTCTCTCTCTCTGTCCATCTTTCTCTCTCTCTCTGTCCGTCTTTCTCTCTCTCTCTCTGTCCGTCTCTTTCTCTCTCTCCGCCTTTCTCTCTCTCTCCTTCTCTCTCTGTCCATCTTTCTCTCTCTTTCTCTGTCCATCTTTCTCTGTCCATCTTTCTCTCTCTTTCTCTGTCCATCTTTCTCTCTCTCTTTCTCTGTCCAGCTTTCTCTCTCTCTTTCTCTGTCCAGCTTTCTCTCTCTCTTTCTCTGTCCAGCTTTCTCTTTCTCTGTCCGTTTTTCTTTCTCTCTCTCTGTCCATCTTTCTCTCTCTCTCTGTCCATCTTTCTCTCTCTCTCTGTCCATCTTTCTCTCTCTCTCTCTCTCTGTGTCCGTCTCTCTCTCTCTGTCCATATTTCTCTCTCTCTCTCTCTCTCTCTGTCCATCTTTCTCTCTCTCTCTGTCCATCTCTCTCTCTCTCTCTCTGTCCATCTTTCTCTCTCTCTTTCTGTCCATCTTTCTCTCTCTTTCTCTTTCCATCTTTCTCTATTTTTCTCTCTCTCTCTGTCCATCTCTCTCTTTCTGTCTTTCTCTCTGTTGAGCTTTCCCTCGGTCTATTTCTTTGTCTCTCTATTTCTCTCTCTTTTTCTCCCTCTCTCTCTCTCTCTCTGTCTATGTCTGTCTGTCAGTGAGAGAGAGACAATATCTCTGTCTTTCTCTCTCTGTCGATCTCTCACACTCACTCCAATTTAAGGGCTTTATTAGCATGGGAACTATATGTTAACATTGCCATAGCAAGTGAAGTAGATAATACACAAAAATGAACAATATAACCTCTCTGTCTCTCATTTTCGCTGTCTATCTTGCTCTCACTGTCTATCTCTCTTTGTCTGTCTAACTCTCTGTCTCTGTGTTTTAAGAGCACATGTTATTGCAGTTTTTCAGAGTTGGAACAGATGTCGGGTATTGTAAATACAGGTGCAAAGAGTGTTCCGGAAGCCCCTCGGAGTAATGAAAATGTTCCTGTTTTTCGATGGTGTAATGCCAAAAGTATTTCACAATTCATTTGAGGACAATGTCGCTTGAGACACACACAGCTCTGCCGACAAGTGCCTGGGGATGGGGGAGTGGTGTTAAGTAGGCTACTTCTGGAGGGTGTTTTCCTGTCTAAAGGAAGTGTGGAACGTGTTGTAGAAGTGCAGATGGACACTTACATCTCTAGTTACATAAATGACTTACTGTTGTTGTTATCCTATCAAGACAAATATGGTCTATAAGACGCCCTTGAGGTCAGCAGGGGGAACCAAACTTCACCTCTACTAGACTTCTGTCAGTTTCCTCTGCCTGTCGGAAAATGGTAGGCTTTAACTGCCCAAATTCATCCACAGTAGTCATTTTTGAATGATGTTAGTTGTATTAGAATGCACCTATGTCTTCGATATATTTACTTTGTGGTCTGTGGACTTGGCTCACATTCTATCGGAGGATAATGTTGTTTTTACTCAAGGTTTTTATTTTTATACTCAGGGCCAGGGTGAGACCAGGGCTGCTGGAGTTGACTCTTAATAAAAGGCCTTTAGTCGGGGAAAGCGTGTTTTGGGGCCAGATAATTGCAAACATCCCTTCTTCTTACCAGGCCACAGCCCTCATGTTCACCTTGTCTGCTCTTCCACCCCAAGCCAATATTAGCAATGATAAAAAGTAATTGCCGTCCCATACCTATTTTGGGCCCAGTTGCATTTTTTACAAATGCGCATTCTTGGTAGTGGAGGGGCCCCCATTCTCATTTCCCCACAGATTGCTGGTGAATTTGAAGCATTCAGCAAAGAACAAGTGGGGAAAAAAAGAGTGTCCACAAGGTTCAAATTAAACTCTGTTGTGTTGCTTATTTTTTCACTCCTAACAGGGCATCGTATGTTTTCCTAACTAAACCAAATGTGTGCTGGGGTCGAGCCTAGCCAGAGGATAGAATCCCTGAAGCGAAAAATGCTTGAGGCACATTGTTGAATTACATTTATTTAGCCTTTTGGCTATCCAGATTCCAGGTTGGGTACCTCATTAATCAGGCTCATGAATATACTTGCTTACTAGGCATTTGCTAGGGATGTGTTTGTCCTTCCTTAGGTGTATTTGTTTAGTAGGTTATTCCTCAACCACTGTAGCATGTTGTGTCCAGCGATTTGGTGAGAGAAATATCATTAGCTGGGTGAAACGTTTGTCAATTCAGGAAGATTGAGCCTTATATGTGCAGACTTTTCTATCTCATACTGTCGACAAGTTTGTGTTGAAGCACCACAGACAAAACTTTTTTCTTTTGTACTACACACTTGAACACACCTGACAGTGAACAGTAAGGTGAGAGGGTGCGAATGCTTTCGTGGTCACCCCACTGTGAAGTGAGCTTCTTTTTCAAAGGCAAATAGATGTGGCCTGATGAACCAGGGCCTAACCTCCATTACCCTTTGACCATCCCTCTATCCCTGATGTGGAGGCTGAGCAGTGGAGGAGAAGACGATGAGGGGAGTTACGGGGGAAGAGTCGGCTGGGTAGCAGATGTGGTAGCCCACATTCCCCCCTCTCCCCAGAAAATGTGCTTTCCTCCCCTCCTCTCTACCCTGTGCATGGTCCCAGGCTGAGGCAGATGTTTTTGTGCTGCTAGTCGAAGATTCCTGGAGCTTTTAACGGAGAAGAGAAGAGACGTCCATGTCATCGGGCAGGGCCAGGTCAGGCTAAGTTGATGTGATGTGGGGGGACTCAGGGGAGAGGAGACTGTACGTAGCAAGGGCCCGGGACCTGGAACACACTGACCTTGACTGGCTCCCATACCCCTTCTCTTTGTCGCTCTGTCTCTCTCCGCATTAATTGTGTATTTCTTTTTTCCTCCGTCCCTTTTTTCAGTTCTCGCATCCTGGAAAATATAAACAGGATGTAGTCTTGTCTGATCATAAGTCCTCTCTCGTCTGCCCTGGCCCCCAGTCCACCCCAGTCCCTTGCCCCAGCCTCCAGGCTGAGTTGGAGCTAGGGCCATCTTAACCGGAGCTTGGACTGGGCGGGAAGGAGGCGAAGGGTGGTGATGGGTAGAGTGCTGGAAAAAACTTTTTGGGTTCAGTGCATCAGTTGCAATCATGCCTTCAGCCACCATGTAATTTGTTCATCAAATGCCTGCTATCCTACCTGTATGTCTCGGAATCTATACAACAAATGGTTATGAGTGGAGGCTACTCTAGTCGAGTGCAGGTTTTTCTGCAATGTTATGGGGTAGGGTTCTTTAAAAGTCAGGCTGATTTACTCCTAGCAGCAGCTTTTCATTAGGCATTTTCACATTCATATTTGTAAAAACGATCTATTGCACAAAGAGTTCCACCAGTCTTATTCAGAATTTGCTTTGCCCTTGATCCTTGCACATCATTTCACTTCTCTCATATTGGCTGGACTCGTGACATGTTTATCTAGTCTAGTCTTAAACATAGACCGTTTAAGACAAATTACCCACAACCCTCAGGGAGAACCCTTTCTCCTTTGTGTTAAACACGCACTGTGAGGATCTTAGAGATTTCCTGAAATCTTAAAGAAAAGCCAATCCTGAATTCAAATCCCACAGGCATTCTCCCTGTTCTAATCCTGACCTGTCAATGACACTAATGTAGCCTAGGTGATTGTCAAGCCCTATTCTCGCTCTCTTCCTCCTTCTAGCCTGCTCCCTATCTTCGTCGCCAGGGCCAATGTGGCCTATTCATAAGCTATCATCACCCTGGCCCCTTGGAATGCTGACTGACTGTACAAGGGCCAACTCTATCTGTGGTTCATCGTTTTGTGACCCTACTCTGCAATGCCCAACACGAACTCAACATCCTGCGCTGATATTGATGCGCAGATGAATTTATTTGTACGTTTGTCCTTTTGTGTCCTTTTTTTCTACCCGGCCGGTAACGGAGTTGCCTCGAGTCAAGAGAGAGTTCATCTCAAACATAAAGCGTCAATTCAAGTTCCTCTGCAGCTTTTCTTCTTGGCTATACGCGTCCAATGTGCCCTGTTGAATTGAAAGAGTGGAGGAGAATAGCGTTCATTTAGAGATTAGGCGTTCGTCAGGGATTCGTCATCACGACATGTCGGAGCGTGTGAGGTGAAAGTTCTACCGTGTGAAAGTAAGTGTGTGTTTGGAGACGTGGAGCGGCTGCCAAGGACTTATGTGGGAAACTGTCCGTCACTGAAAGGCTTGTCGTTGGGAAAAGGAGGAAAGGGAAGCTTAGCCTATTGTTGACATAGAGAAAGGTGGCCATGCTGAACAACAGTCTTGATGTTCCCCTCAGGCCATAACTATCAATGTTTCAAACATGACTTACTGCAGCTAGGGCATCTTTCCTCCGAGTAACTACACATCATCACAACATCTTAGACTTGCAAAATGTCCATCTCTAACAAAATCATGTTCTTTATCAGAATTGTCTCTTATTACTCACCATGCACTATTCTCTTTATACCACCCCAAACCTAGAGATTTGGAAACCTTGGTGCATCAACAAATATGTTGATATCATTCTGGTCTTTTTACAGGGCTGAATGCATTGAGGAGTGCTCTCGGGCAGTGGCTCCCAGCCATCGGACCTACAATTAATGGGGACAGGGACGGTCACTTTCCAGGACCTTCAGTGGGCCATGTCGGAGGTCAAACCAGGTGCCGTGAGGCAGGTCGCCATCGATGTCCCCAAGGTATGTCTGGGTTATGGCCCTTTGGTTTCCTTTTTAGTTTAGAAACCCATTTAGTCTTTTGAGGGTCGGCATTTAAATGTCCTTTTAACCGCCGTTCGAATTACAGAGTGACACAAATATGGAACAACAACTCTGCTGATGTCACCGGCACAACGGAAAGTGTCTTCTAGTCTCATGTTCAGAAACGTCAACAAACTTCCTCAGGGATCGAAAGAAATCATTTTTTAACCTTTATTTAACGGGGCAAGTCAGTTAAGAACAAATTCTTATTATCAATGACGTCCTAGGATCAGTGGGTTAACTGCCTTGTTCAGGGGCAGAACGATAGATTTGTACCTTGTCAGCTCAGGGATTGGATCTCGCAACCTTTCGGTTACTAGTCCAACGCTCTAACCACTAGGATACCCTGCCACCCCGCACCATCTCTCAGCAGCGAACATTGGTTAATTACTCATTGGACTACCAGTCAATGTATTATACCAATAGTACAGTGAGGCATTAAGTAATTTGTGCATTAGACAAGATGCTTTCAGATCCCCAATGACTTTTGTTGACGTGCGGGGTTTAAACCGAGGAAGCGTCGGATGGAAATGACCCGCAGGCCATACTGCTGCCCTCCCTGAAACGGAGATGAATCACACACTCGGGGGAGGTGGGGGGACAGCCATCCATGATGTTTTGGACTTTGCATGTGCAAGACATAACGGACAGGAAGAGGCTATCATCATCTCCAGTACTAATTGAAAGCAGATCGGGTCGATGTCGGTTCCTGCCAGAGAGTGAGAGAGAAAAAAAGGCCCTTCTCCTCCTTCCTCCTAATGCTCCTCTGCACTGAGCTCACCCCGAGACGTTCAGTTCTTGTGGCCAGTTCCTGGAAACAAAATAGGGACTTTAGTTTTTTCCTTCCCCCAGTGCACTGCAGCTGAAGGGTCTGCCACAGAGCTTGGACTTGATTATATCCACATGAGTGCAAACATTTGTTTCTAATCCATTTATATAAGAAACTTCCAGTGGATCCCGGGTGAGGCGAAAGCAAGAGCAGAGCACGCCTCTCTCTCAGGCCGACCGGACCTTTTAATATTTTGATCTGGTCGAGAGAGACGTTCCGTTCTTCTTCCTCATCTTTCTCTCCTCCAAGTTCTTGTCGGGAGAAGTACCCACCGCAACTCCTCCTCCCACCCTCCTCCTCTCCCACCCTCCTCCTCTCCCACCCTCCTCTCTCCCACCTCCCCAGCAACCCCATCAAAGCCCAGACCCTGAGAAGCTCCTTGTAAACTTCAGACAACAACAGTAAAAGATAATAACTGGGTCTCGGAGAGAGAAAAAGAGGCAGGGGGAATGAAATCAACACAGCAAGGTGTGACTCAAACGGCGCCCTCTAATTCCACATCCGCCATATTCGTGACAAAAGCACCTTGGAATTAATGGTGCCTTTTTGTTACGCCAGAGCTATGTTCTTTTGTCTGCAGAAAACCTGAACAGAAACAAAACAAAATAGGGCGGAGGGGGAGAAAAGATGTATAAATCTTTACTGTGCACATCTGCTGCTAGCCTGGCACCTGAAGCTGCCTGATTTGATTTACACCCCATAGACTCTGGCAGGAGGAGGCTGTCTCTCTCGCTCTCTCTCCTTCAATGCTCTCGCCCATGCTCTCTCTTCCCATCTCCCTCTCACCATCTTTATCATCTCTCTCTCCTCTCTCTCCCCATAAATTGTTCAGCATGTGGTATTTACAGTATGTGGCCGGATGCCAGGTTTCCATTAGGTGCTCCGTTCCCGGGAGACGGCGCCGGTTGCCTGGGATGTGTTACCACAGAGGAAGGGAGGAACGGAGGGTGGGGGGGGTTGACAGAGGAAAAGTAATGCTGATGAAGGGGGGGGGACTTATTGCTCTGGCCAACCCCTGCTTTCCTTATCTGTTTCATCTCCTGTAGTCGTACGCCTCGGCCCGTCATCTGTCAACGGGGACAGCTGCTGGCTCTGTTCAATGTCTGCTGGTTCACCCTCAGCCCAGATCGGGCCCAATACTTTTCCCGACGTATACTACATTTTCATTTTCTTGTACTGTATGCCTATTGTTCCAAATAATTTCACAGAGCAAAAATACAAACAGTATTTCAGTGATTTATTTGATTGGCTAATTGATTTATTACAGCTGTAGAGAGAAATCAACACTGGGCAAACTGCACCCACAACTTCCTTGCCCCACGGTAAGGATGTTATTTTTGAATTGAAAAACGTTGATCATGGAAAAGGTGTTAGTTTTCTTGAATCGGTTTCTAAAGAAGCTTTCATAACACTGAGTACTCCTCTGTGGACCCCAGGCTGCTTCATGATCACCAAAGTTCTGGCCAACGAGAACGGACACAACTTCCTTGCCTTTATTAAGGTGATGATCATTCAACGTTTGATTGTTGCCTGTTATCTCCACCAGGTGGCCAATGTACAGGCAGGGAAGAGTCCTTTTTAGTATTTTCTACACCTACAGGGTTCCCTAAATCCCACCCCTATAGTGCATACTTTTGTAATGCATCAGTTTTGCAGTTGCATTGTGTGCATTGCCTTCAAGCACAGTTCCTTTTGTTATGGCTGACATAGCATGGACCTTTGACGTTTTCACAACTAGGGATATTCTACAACTATAGATAGTAAAACTAGTACGGCTTCTTTCCTTTTTCCAAAACATACTGTACTTCAGCCCAGTTAAAAAACAGGGATATGCCCCTGATTATCTCAAGGACCTCAGAATCTTTGGCTTCCTTGGAGGCAGACCTACAGGCCTTCTCACTTGACCCCTCCGACCCCATGTTTGTCCTTTTCATTCATCACCCCATCCCGTCTTCTCCCTTCTCTCCCTCCACCCCAATTCACAACTATCCCCTACACCGTCCTCATCCCCCCCCTCGTCCTGCTCTGTCCAGGCCCCTTGATGGAGATTGATTGATCACTTCACTGATTGTTAATTGCCGATTATTTTGGAAGTTGTTACCGGGTAAGATTGGGCAGAAACTGTCAGCCAGCCTGATTAAATTGGGTCAGTGGTAAAAGATAGTGGATAGGCTGTAATATAACAAAGAAAGACTTACCTTTTAAAGAGTGCTTACAGTGTAAAATTCTCTTAAAAGGTTTTTCTCATAGATGCTATTTGTGAATAACGTCCAACCCAAATTTTTCGCATTATGTTACACTTGATAGTTAAGCAAAATAATGTAGTAAGAAGTGGGCTAATACTTTTTCAATGACAAAATCATATTCTTTTTCCCCAGTGTGTTGGCTTTGCCTCCGACACATTACCGTTGCTTCACTATACTTTTAGACGCATACTACTTGCGTTGTGTACAGTAAAACCCGAACACTCTATCAAAATATTTTCACACGCCAATATGACTGTTACTCTAACCAAGTAGAAATGTACCTACATAGAATATAACCCTCCCAGTGAGTAGCTGGTTACAGAAATCAACAGATTTCACAAAAGGTGTCGTCTCCCTGCCAGCCCAGAGGTGTTGAAGAGGGGGGATTGCAGGGGAGGATGTGCGTCCTGACGGGCTGAGTGGTTGTTTATCCGCCTCGGAGGGAGGGAGAGTGCAGAGTGGCCCCATCAACCTTACTTACCCTACCTCCTTTGTCCTCTCTGCCTTCCTTCTTAATGATCATTTTTCCCTCTCTTCCCCTCTTCCTATTAAATAACTATCCCTTTCATCTCTGAGAGATTTCTTGGCGGGTTGTCAAAAAGTTCTCAGTGGTTTGTTCATTGAGGTGTGTTCCTGTCCGATATTAAATAGTGGTCTAGTTAGCTTGTGGTTAGCTAGCTAGGTTAAATGTTATTGAGCGTGTATTACTAGTGTTATAATGATGTGAATGAATAGTTATAGCCTACTGTATAACTAGGGTCCTCGTACGGAAATCTCCTGGTCCTGTAATGAATCACTGGACAGGAGAACCAACTTCCCTCTCGGTCTTTCAGGGTCCCAGAGTCACTGAGTAAATATGTAGTGGAGTCTGAGAGGGCTGTCAGAGAGGTGAGTACCAGGCCAACTTTCATTGTCTATCATATACCCATTACACTAGGAACATAAGTACTACTTCTGCTTAGAGGAAATTGCTTTAATATGCTACACTCTAATGTATATGCAATTACTGTATATTAATACCTTGCATATGTCGATACCAGGTCAGAGCTGTCACCCCCTCCATTGTGTTCTTTGATGAGGTTGTCGCTCTTACTGGAGATCGAGGAAGGTAGATATTTTGTCTCAGAAATGAAGTTCCAAACTTTTTCTACCTGATAAACTTAATACTGCAGACTTGATGACCACGACACGGCAACTGCTTGCAAGCACACATCTTATTCTGAAAACTGGAAGCACGTATCAAGCCTCAATGAATGGGAAAGATAGGCACCATTTTTAATCATCAGCCTAGTTCAATACGCTGAATGGCATGTATTATCCCCAATTACTTGTTGAATGACTGAACGTCTACATTACCACCATAATGACATTATCAGTGTAATTACTGTACAGTGTAAAGCCGGCTGTAGAGTTCCCATGGAGTCAGTCCACTAGTGCTTTGCTATCAACGCACATACACTGACACACAGACGAGCCAGTCTGTCCGGAGGCGCTTCAATGGGATGACACTGGGAACATCTGTGGCTTCAGGAAGAAGACACAACGGCCAGAGAGAGGACACAGGCCGCGACAAACAAGCGCTTCATTGTGTACGCCACAGCAGATGGGGGAAGCCAAATATGAGACGTACTTCCTGGTAAACCCCCATGAAAGTCAATGGTGAAGGAACAGATAAAAGACCCCTCCAGATATGGTACAAACGTGGCGTTCCCTCAAGCCTAATTGGCCAGGGCCTGGGATGGGTCACAGTGTCCTTTCTTAACTAAACCATTTTGCCATTAGTGCATGTAGGGTGACATTTTGTATCTGTTTACTAGGACTGGGAATTGCCAGGGACCTCACGATGCGAGATTATCACGATACTTAGGTGCCGATATGTATTGTGTTTCTCACGATTCTATATGTATTGCGATTTGAGACCGCGATTTTATTCTGAGTTGATGTTCCAAACATATTGCTTACTGTATGTCTGCTGCAGACAGACGAGACAGCATGAGAGGCTACATATCAGAGTTGGGGGTCAACTTAAGTCAACTCAGGAATGGACTGGATATAGTGTTCGACCTGACAAAATGCCCCACTTCCAGTGGCGATTTTCTCATCTGAATTCCATGGATATCACTGAATTGACTGGATTTGAAGAAGTTATTTGGCCACGACTCTGCAGTTGCCTTTCAAAAGGACTTGATGCAGGGGAGTCAGTCAGTTCACTGCAGCAGAGCTCATATCTCCAGGCCACTGGCCATTTAAAAAATGCACTTAGCAGTGATCTATAAAGGTTATTTATTGGTCTTAACTTCCCGCATTTAATCAATGAAGTGGCTTCATTGCTCATGAGCTGGAATTTAACTGTTGACACGGCCTGGGCTAGAGATGGAAGAGTGATATTTTGTGTTTTCTTTTCTTGACGTGAAGCACCAGTAAATCTTCAAGCCTACCTGCCATAACTGCCCAAATCTGTTGGATTGAGTTATTTGATAGTGAGAGAGAAAGACAGAGAGCGAGACAGTAGAGAGTCTGAAACGGAGAGACAGACAGATTAATGGGATGACGGAGGCATTGGGTCCAGAGAGAAAGACAGAGAGCGAGACAGTAGAGAGTCTGAGACGGAGAGACAGACAGATTAATGGGATGACGGAGGCATTGGGTCAAGAGAGAAAGACAGAGAGCGAGACAGTAGAGAGTCTGAGACGGAGAGACAGACAGATTAATGGGATGACGGAGGCATTGGGTCCAGAGAGAAAGACAGAGAGCGAGACAGTAGAGAGTCTGAGACGGAGAGACAGACAGATTAATGGGATGACGGAGGCATTGGGTCCAGAGAGAAAGACAGAGAGCGAGACAGTAGAGAGTCTGAGACGGAGAGACAGACAGATTAATGGGATGACGGAGGCATTGGGTCCAGAGAGAAAGACAGAGAGCGAGACAGTAGAGAGTCTGAGACGGAGAGACAGACAGATTAATGGGATGACGGAGGCATTGGGTCCAGAGAGAAAGCACGAGAGTGAGAGAATGAAAGATCGAGAGGGCAATAGAAAGAAACCAAGCCTTGGATGAGAGGCAGAAGCAGCCATGGCAGATTTCTCCCTTTGTCATGAGGCATTTCCCCTATTCCTCCCAGGACCATAACTCACTGACAGGCCTCTTTTGTGTTCCTCTGTGGTAATGACGTGTGGCACTTACGCTGGCTCTGTGAACAGAGACAGTAAGAGTGTGTGTGTTTTTGGTTTTACTGTCCTTGTGGGGTCCAGAAGTCCTTACAAGGACAATTCTGGCAAGTGGGGACATTTCACTGGTCCCCACAAGGAAAAGGGCTTAGGGTTAGGGGTTTAGGGTTAGATTAGATAAGAGCGTCTGCTAAATGACTTAAATGTTAAATGTTAATTAGATTTAGGTTAGGATTAAGTAACAGGATTTTGAATGGGAATCAATTGTTTGGTCCTCACAAGTATAAACCAAATGTGTGTGTCTGACAGTGATGGGGAGCATGAGAGGGAGGGAAAGACACTGCGCTGTGCTACGGAAAATAAACCCCTTACTATTTCTGAATTCAGGGTGCTGGGATCTGACAACTTGAACAGATACATTTTTGGTTAAAACACACATCTCTCCGCCCCCCCCATCCCCCCTCATTCTGTACTCTCTCCCCTTCCTCTTGCCTTCTCCTCTTTGCTCTCTGTTAGTTGGGGTCTGCTGGTGTTGGGGACCGGGTCCTGGCCCATCTCCTGACAGAAAGCTGGGGGACGTCGCCATCCTGGCCACATCCAACGGGACTGATATGAGAGATAAGATAGAACGCGCAGAGAGTTCCTGCTCTCCCTTTCTCTCTCCATCTTTCTGCTTCCCATCCTTCTCTTCCTTATCCTCCCTCTATCTCCAAAAGAAACTTCCTGAGTGCTGATCAAAGACAGAGCCTGGGCCTGGGCGGGCCTTGGCAAAACACACCCAGGAAGAAATGGCCTGGCGCTTTAATTTAAGGGTTTTCATTCTCTGTATCCTTCCTTTTAATTTTCTCTCTGTATCCTTCCCTCTTTTCATTCTCTCTTTGTATCCTTCCCTCTTAATTCTCTGTGTCCTTCCCTCTTAATTCTCTGTATCCTTCCCTCTTTTCATTCTGTCTGTATCCTTCCCTCTTTTCATTCTGTCTGTATCCTTCCCTCTTAATTCTGTGTCCTTCCCTCATCTCCCTCTTTTCTGTCTTTCTCTCTCCCCATCATGTCCTAACTCTATGTGAACATACTCTGCTTTCTGAAACAATATTATGTCTGCTCTTATCGTAACGTGGAGTGATTAGGAGGGGGAAAACTTAAAACTGCTGTTATAGTAGACATTTTGACTCCTCCAATATCTGACAGGTGGCTACAGAGCTCCCATGGTGGGAAAGACCCTCACAGTGCTCCCTTATGGACAGTTGAACAGCTGGAGGTCCCCTCCAGGGCCACTGTTGGAGAATTGACACTTCCCTGGCCTTCCTAGCAACTGAAGACCATTTCCTTCCTTCCTCCTCCCCTGCTACTGCCTGGCCTGCCACTCCAAGCTCTGTTAGCAGTGGGGGGCCGAGCCCCTGGGGTTGGTGGGGGGGCATGAGAAACCCCAGGCATCTCCAGCAGCCTCACCAAGCTAACCCTGCTGCTGCTGTTAGGAAGCAGTGGTCCTAGGCAGCTGAGAAATCAGAGTGGGGTGGCGCTATTTGAATGTGAATCACATTAGCCGTGATGGGAAATACAAGCCGCCAAATGTAGTTGCAATTTTTAGGGACCCCCCTCCCTTGGGCTGGCACCCCGCTTCCACTCCCGAACCACCCACTGTTGCACCCCTCCACCACTACCCACAAACTGTCAACACACAGGAGAAGGCGGCCCTTTCCATGAGAATGGCATGATAATGATGAGACAAATGAAGATTAATGGGATGTTTGGGTGTCAATGAGGCACATTGTCGGCAGACTGATGGAGTACAGGGACTTCTGGGTCCTTGTTTGTTTGATGGACATAGTGGTAGAGGGAAGGAGAAAGGGAGGGAGGGAATGACATGGAGAGACGGGGAGTCTGCGTGTACTTATGGCATAGTTTGGGTGGGTCTGCTGTTGGTCTCTCAGCCACTAGCTGAGTCAAGTGTCTACTTCCTACTTATCTACCTCTTTTAGCCAGCTTTTAGAACGGGCTCTGCTGTGCAAAGGAAGCGCTCCATTTGGTCTATGTGGCATTTGTTAGGATATTAATTCAATTACTGCAAATCTCTTGTGATAACATGGAATTATTGACATCAACGCTTGATTTTTATTTTCACCAATAAAATGCATGAAGTTTTTCCCTCAAATAATGCATACAGCTTAGACTATTTACACAAACTGTTTGTATTAAACTACTGTTACTTTCATACTGGAATTTAATCAGACAAGTTACTTCATTCATTCCCCTTTGTCTGGTTCTTTTTTCTCCCAAAATGTCCACAGTTCAACAGGCCTTTGTATTGCACCAATCATCCTGTCCCACCTTTGACCCATTTTGAGTCTCCTGTGATGATTGATTAGTGGCACCAGGATATTTACCCAGCCTGATTTGGGGAAGACCCCATAGCCTTGTCTCACACACAGACACACAAACACACCTCATGTTTCACCTCAACATTGTGAAGAAAGTCACTTCATTAAGATTTCAGGCACCCACCCTAATTGAAGTTGTATGCAAAATGTTTACACAGCATATCCATAGGCCACTTGTTCATTTTTTAAATTTTGATTGATTTAACCTTTAATTAACTAGGCAAGTCAGTTAAGAACAAATTCTTATTTACAATGACGGCCTACCCCGGCTAAATTGTGTGCCGCCCTATGGGACTCCCAATCACGGCCGGATGTGATGCAGCCTGGATTCGAACCAGGGACTGTAGGGATGCCTCTTGCACTGAGATGCAGTGCCTTAGACCGCTGCGGCACTCTGGAGCATTGAGGAAGGATAATGTTGGTTTGTTATTCTACTGAATAGCCTGTTTGTTTACCCTAATATGTGTTGAGCTCCCTCCGTTCTGTCAGGAGAAAGTTACAGTAAATGTGATTACTGCCAGATGGAGTTTTTTTGGAACCAGAAGTTACAAAATGGGCTCTTATCAGATCTGTGGAAAACAGATGTGTGGTGTGGCATGCACTTTTAAAAAAAAAAGAAGAGAAAAAAAAGAATCCAGTCCCAAATCTCTAAATTTGGCTTGTGTAGTTTCTCTTCTGGACAGGAGATGGCGCCACATCGGATACTGTTCTGCCGTAAACAGTTGTGTGGGTATTACCCTTGTAGACTTTTGCTTTACATACTTTATTCTAAACATGTTAATGTTTTGCTGGCTCCATTGGCTATTAGGTTGTTCTACACAATGAAATTTAGCATTCTATGATGGCAAGAGTGTAGGCTAAGTGTGCACAAATAGAGGCACACATACAGGAGATGTCAAAGTTATTCTAGAGGTTGGAACCCTAGCACCTACTGCCATTTAGTTATTTTACACAGGCTACATGTCACCATTGGTAATTGGTATGCCTCCATTGCGTATCTTGACCAAATCAATGGTCCTTTTCAGCGTTTTAATCATCAGCCTAATAATTTCACCTTCCCAAAGAGCCGTTTTAAACCTCCAAAATTTACCAAAATACCTCCCCCAGTAATTTCTTAATTTCCAAACATGATTGGAAAGTTACAGAATCTGACCCCCCCTGACCTGTTCTTCTCAGAACCATAGTGTGGAAAAAAGAGAGGAAAAGGGTTTCTAACTTATTGCATACCTCCTAGTACCTTTAAGGGGGAAGGAAAACACATCCAAGTAAAAGCAAAGGTTTAACTAAGTTTAAAAGCTGTAGGCTGTATATGCAAACAAACATAGGTCACTGAACATCTGTCAGTATCTTTCAAGCCAACGGTTAACGTTGGACATTTCTAATTGTAATGAAAGTGTAATTGTCCTAGACTATAATTTGTGGGCCAGTTTGTAAATATCTGAATACCAGTCTACTGTAGCCTTATAGCTTCAGGTTACAAAGAATTTGCCTTGACCTTTTGTAAAGTTCGGTGTAGTCTTTGGTGTATTTGTGAAATGTATTGTATCACAGCGTTGCCTGATGATGTCAATGTTGTTTTGCCAAGTAGACCTGACCATAGCCAATCACCATTCATCTAGATGGCATTCCCAGGCATCCATTATAGACTTAGCTTTTCAAGTCTGGTGACAGCAGTGCATTTAGTCTGTTTTAAAAGGTGTCTTCAACTCTCCATTGACCTTTAGCCAGACGTAAACATTGTCATGTTTTATAAATCTCCTTTGGCTCTTCACCCCAGCATGGGGAACTATCAACTATCCACCTAGCAGACGCTGGTCATGGGTGACTCTCACAGTTTGAATGACACACACCTCCTGTGTTCCCACTCATCCAACAGAAGGCTACTTGGGCCCAACCTTGACCTGGCAGGAAATTAATCTTCGCTAAAAGAGTGTGGTAATAAGCCCACCAGTCAAAACAGGTCATATTTGTTGTGCTGGTTATCATATCCCAGCTTTTCTCTCTGTTTCTCTTTTTTATTATCTGTCTTGTTCTATATCTCTCTCTATCTCTTTGGGCTGTTTTTGAAGGATTAGAGTTCATTCACTGTTTTCCTGACTCTACACTTCTCAACAGGGTGGTGGTGCACAGCACAGGATGTCTCTCGGAAAGCTTGGCTGGCAGTGTTATCTCAAGGTATTAGTATCTCTGTTTACTGGTAAATGATACAGCAGTTTACCCCAGTTTTCACTCCTTCGCCTCGTTTCGCCCGTCGAAATCAGTTACGTAAAAAGACACTAAGCTCTAAGTATTCGTGCATTCATGCAGTATGCGTCTGAAGTAGTTTTGTACAGTTGTACTCCGAGAAACCAAGATGATTTGGCTTTGTGGATTAGAAAAACCACAGTGGCAAACGAAAACAAATGGTGGATTTAATTCCCAAGACTTTGTGTGTGTTTGTGTGCCCAGGTAATGGGATACCAGCAGGGGATGGATGAGCTCTGGGAGGGGTGTGTGTGTGTGTGTGTGTTCGAGGGTGGGGGCAGGGGGTTAGGATCCCCAGACAGGTATCAAACTTCAAGGGCTGTATTAGTGTCAAATAACACGAGTGCCCCCCCCCCCCGCCCCAATTGATCAGGATATCAAAACCTCTGATCACACCATGCACACAAATATACTGGTTTTAAATAAATACTTAAGATGACAGTTTATTTTTGAAATGTCATATTTTTGTTTCTTTTCAAACAGTGGCTTTGTATTATCACCCCCACAAGTATAGTATAGTTTATGCATTTATTAAAGCAATGTTAAATTTAAATCTCCCTACCATCATATCTAAGCCAATATGACACCAATGTCGATGAAAATTAGCAAATCAACTTGATTGAAGGTACACAACACACTCCCCGCCTCTCGTTATGAATCGTCTGGCCGTTACCGAGAACCACTTATTGGATTAGCATTAGGAAAATAAAAATAATTATTGCCCCGACCTAGCTCAATATCTAGGCGTCAGATAAGAACGAGGCTACAGGTCCATGAAGTCATTATTAGACTTTGCACATTTCGGACTGAATATGTTTGTAGGGGCAACCGTTTTGATTACATTTATAATTTCTGTCCGTTAAGAATTAACGATGTGCTTCCTTTTTGTAGAATTTCTGACAATGCTAACATCTTTTCAGACAAATCTCAGCGTTCTAACAGGTAGCAGACCAAAGCACCAGTCGGATGCTAACGCAAGTCGGAGAGGCAAGTTCCAAACAAACGAAGCTAGCTAAGGATGGTTTTTCTCATGGCTGAAGTCATCTGTGTATACTTGGCCTTGACACTTGCGTGTAATCAGAGCACAAACAAACAAGCACAAATAAAATTGCAAACGTCCTTGACTGCTATTGCCAATTAGTTAGCCAACTAACGTAAGGCAGTCATGTTAGCTAGCTAGCTACAAGGCTGTAAAATTAACTGTATGGACAGATCACAATGCACCCGCACAACTCAATGTTGACAATATCTCCCACATTCTTCCACAAAGCACAGCTATCTAGCTAAGAAAAGTTCATAGTCAACACCAATCTTTGGGAAACTGCCAGGCTGCCAATGTAACATGGTACTAAACTAACATATGGAATTGTTTTAAGATGGCCATACCATGGATCATTTAGTTATTTGATTTACAATTTTAGGACCCCTTTAGAAAATGTTTTGGTAAAATATAGAGTTTGGCCTCTACTATTAGAGCCCATAGTAATGCATTGTAATTACACATTCATAAATAACATATCTAAGACATCTAAGAAAGGTCTCAACTAAGACAAAAAATAATTCAGAATTTACAGTATAGGTATGACAGTAGAGGTCTATCAGACCTTTTTTTGATGTGCTCAAAGATCCATTATTAGCATGTTTTAATTACTCTTATACGAATGGTAGACTTTAAGGTACTCAACAAGAAGGTCTGATTTCATTACTACTAAAACACGACCCAAGTGGTAAGTATATAGATCCAGTCCATGTAAATAAAAAAATGGAGGCCTCTAACATAGCACATAGAATAAAAGAGGTTTTACCAGATACTGGTCATCCTGATCAGACAGGTTTTATACATGGATGATATATTGGAGATAACATACAACAATTACTTGAAACAATTGAACATTATGAAACATCAAAGATACCAGGCCTGGTCTTCATAGCAGATTTTGAAAAGGCGTTTGATAAAGTACGGCTACAATTTATATTTAAATGCCTGGATTACTGTAATTTTGGTGAATCTCTTATACAATGGGTTAAAGCAACCCTAGAGGTAAAATAGTAAATGATGGTTACTTCTCAGAAAGTATAGAGCTTTTAAGAGGGGTAAAACAAGGCTGTTCTTTGTCTCCATACAGATGAAGTCAGAAGTTTACATACACCTTAGCCAAATACATTTAGACTCAGTTTTTCACAATTCCTAAAAATTCCCTGTCTTAGATCCGTTAGGATCATCACTTAATTTTAGGAATGTGAAATGTCAGAATAATAGTAGAGTGATTTATTTCAGTTATTTCTTTCATCACATTCCCAGTGGGTCAGAAGTTTACATACACCCAATTAGTATTTGGCAGCATTGCCTTTAAATTGTTTAACTTGGGTCAAACATTTCGGGTAGCTTTCCACAAGCTTCCCACAATAAGTTGGGTGAATTTTGGCCCATTCCTTCTGACAGAGCTGGTGTATCTGCGTCAGGTTTGTAGGCCTCCTTGCTCGCACACGCTTTTTCAGTTCTGCCCAGATATTTTCTATGGGATTGAGGTCAGGGCTTTGTGATGGCCACTCGAATACCTTGACTTTGTTGTCCTTAAGCCTTTTGCCACAACTTTGGAAGTGTGGTTGGGGTCATTTTCCATTTGGAAGACCCATTTGCGACAAAGCTTTAACTTCCTGACTGATGTCTTGAGATGTTGCTTCAATATATCCACATAATTTTTCTTCTTGGTGATGCCATCTATTTTGTGAAGTGCACCAGTCCCTCCTGCAGCAAAGCACCCCCACAACATGATGCTGCCAACCCCCGTGCTTCACGGTTGGGATGGTTGGTGTTCTTCGGCTTGCAAGGATCCCCCTTTCTCCTCCAAACATAACGATGGTCATTATGGGCTAACAGTTCTATTTTGTATCATCAGACCAGCGGACAAAAAGTACGATCTTTGTCCCCATGTGCAGTTGCAAACCATAGTCTGGCTTTTTTATGGAGGTTTTGGAGCAGTGGCTTCTTCCTTGCTGAGCAACCTTTCAGGTTATGTCGATATAGGACTCATTTTTACTGTGGATATAGATTTTTTTGTACCTGTTTCCTCCAGCATCTTCACAAGGTCCTTTGCTGCTCTTCTGGGATTGATTTGCACTTTTCGCACCAACGTACGTTCATCTCTAGGAGACAGAACACATCTCTTTCCTGAGCAGTATGACGGCTGCATGGTCCCATTATGTTTATACTTGCGTACTATTGTTTGTACAGATGAACGTGGTACCTTCAGGTGTTTGGAAATTGCTCCCAAGGATGAACCAGACTTGTGGAGGTCTACAATTTCTTTCTGAGGTCGTGACTGATTTCTTTTGATTTTCCCATGATGTCAAGCAAAGAGTCATTGCGTTTGAAGTTAGGCATTGAAATACATCCACAGGTACACCTCCAATTGACTAAAATGATGTCAATTAGCCTATCAGATGCTTCTAAAGCGATGACATAATTTTCTGGAATTTTCCAAGCTGTTTAAAGGCACAGTCAACTTAGTGTATGTAAACATCTGACCCACTGGAATTGTGATACAGTGAATTACAAGTCAAATAATCTGTCTGTAAACAATTGCTGGAGAAATTACTTGTGTCATGCACAAAGTGGGTGTCCTAATCGACTTCCCAAAACTATAGTTTGTTCCCAAGAAATGTATGGAGTGGTTGAAAAACGACTTTAAATGACTCCAACCTAGTGTATGTAAACTTCTGACTTCAACTGTATCTATTTATTATGGCCATTTGAAATGCTAGCTATTAAAATTAGATCCATCAAGAACATTAAGGGGTTAGAAAACCTAGGCATAGAATCAAGTGTCAATGTATGCTGATGACTCTAGTCTTTTCTTCAGTCCGCAATCTGGTTCCCTGCACAGTCTCATTGAAGATCTTGAGTGTACCATATTACATATTGGATCGTTAAAAAATAGTGTTTGCACTACCTTGTAGTTTATCAATAAAATGGGCGGGTGGTGAAGTAGACATACTTGGATTTCACATCTCTAAAAAAATATATACATGTACTTACTACAATTAATTTCAATAGAAAGTCTGTAACAATGGAGAGGTAAATACTTGTCTGTTTATGGAAAAAAATCACATTGATTAACTCTTTGGTCCCATCAATTTAATTACGTACTAATGGCACTGCCCACTCCAGATGACTTGTTTTTTAAATCGTATGAGAAAACAATATTTCATTTGATTTGGAATGCTAAGCCAGACAAAATTAAACCTGCCTATTTATATAATGAATTCAATATTAATTCAATATTAAAGCTTTAAACCTCTCACTAAAAGCTTCACTCATAAGTTATACTTAAACCCAAAATGTTTCTCCTGTAGATTGTTAAGAAAGGCTCATCCTTTGTTCAAAAATTGCATTTTTGCCTTAAAACAGATTACAACTTGTCATTTCTGACTAATTGAAAATGAAATGTTGTTTAAAGTATCGCCCTTTCTTAAACAAGCAATACAAACAAAGCTGGTTACAATTTCAGTTTTATCCTCCAGAAAAGATGGAACAAATATTATAACAAATGTCATGGTTAAATTCAAATATACTGATTTAATAAAAATTTTCATGGAAAACTTATTTAAATATTGTATTGTATTTGTTAACGATTTTATGAATAGAAATGGAGGAGTTATGTCACATATGCAGTTATCAAAAATATATGGGATATATTTGCGCAATCCAAATTTACAACCAACTGATTGCAACTACCACAAAAATGGAGGAGGCAAGTGGAAAAGGGAGAAGGTAGGGAACTTGTTTTCCTGACATATTTTAAAGATACAAATTGGCTAAAGGAACTGGCATAAATAGAAAAATATAACAATTTCATTTGAGGACAAAAATGTTGACAGCTGCGCCATACTGGTTGCAAAATAAATGAGAAGAGATTTTCGATGTACCAATTCCATGGCCAATGGTTTACGGGTACAAAAAACTACACTTGATTCAACACAGTTTTTCAATTTAAATGATTATATAAAATTCTTACCATCAACAGAATGCTATATATAGGGGGCATACAACAATCTCAGCTCTGTAGATTTTGCTGCAAAGATAATTTATTCTGTTATTGCCCCATGTAGCTAGTTTCTGGTCACAGGTTCAGGGATGGTTAAAAAATCTAAACATGCACTTAAAATTAACCTTGCAAATAGCAGTGTTGGGCGATTTGGAAAGCCGTAGTCTGTCAATAAATAATATAATCATACTCGTAGGAAAGGTTTTCATCCTTAGCTCACAAACTGTGGATACTATACGATTCAAAAGGTTAAAAAATTATGTAAAACATCTCAGCACAATTGAAGATATATAGCACATGGAAACCAAACGAGGGTGGTCAATGGTGATAGGTGGGATGGGCTGAGAGTGGCTGAGGGTTGGGATGGGCTGAGGGTTGGGTTGTGCTGAGAGTGGCTGAGGGGTGGGATTAAATAGCTGAGGTCTATGGTGATAGGTGGGATGGGCTGAGAGTGGCTGAGGGGTGGGATTAAATAGCTGAGGTCTATGGTGATAGGTGGGATGGGCTGAGAGTAGCTGAGGGGTGGGATGGGCTGAGGGGTGGGATTAAAGAGCTGAGGTCTATGGGGATATGTGGGATGGGCTGAGAGTAGCTGAGGGGTGGGATGGGCTGAGTGGCTGAGGGGTGGGATTAAAGAGCTGAGGTCTATGGTGATATGTGGGATGGGCTGAGAGTAGCTGAGGGGTGGGATGGGCTGAGTGGCTGAGGGGTGGGATTAAAGAGCTGAGGTCTATGGTGATATGTGGGATGGGCTGAGAGTAGCTGAGGGGTGGGATGGGCTGAGGGGTGGGATTAAAGAGCTGAGGTCTATGGTGATAGGTGGGATGGGCTGAGTACCATGTATGCAACGTGTATGTAAAATGCATGTATGTGTAGCAAAAAGCTGTAAAAAAAAAAAAAAAGATATTTGTCCTTCGAAGAAGGGAGGTGGTAGAGGGGTAATATATATTTTTTTTTATGTAAAAAAAAAAAAAAGCTTTGGATATTTTGTTGTTGACACATATCCCCTTTTTTTGGCACAAAACTACCTCCATTCGTTTGTATGGGTTACCTTGTATGGTTCGGACGCTACAGACTGAAGTTGGCACATCAGTGTTATTGACTTCATATGAGTCCCGTAACACTTGTTGGGGTTGTAGATCAAAACGGAGAACACCATTGTGTTCATGAGAGTCCCTTTCCAAAGAGTGATCATAATAGTTTGTAGGCCAAACCGTTTGGATGCGACAGATGTTTTTATGAGAAGGCCGATTTTCGGGATGTCTCATGGTCTGACCGATGTAGCTCCGCCACTTTCCACTGCAGATGTGGAGTGCTGCCACAGGCGGATGCGGTGCATTGAGACGCAGCCCACAGGCGGATGCGGTGCATTGAGACGCAGCCCACAGGCGGATGCGGTGCATTGAGACGCAGCCCACAGGCGGATGCGGTGCATTGAGACGCAGCCCACAGGCGGATGCGGTGCATTGAGACGCAGCCCACAGGCGGATGCGGTGCATTGAGACGCAGCCCACAGGCGGATGCGGTGCATTGAGACGCAGCCCACAGGCGGATGCGGTGCATTGAGACGCAGCCCACAGGCGGATGCGGTGCATTGAGACGCAGCCCACAGGCGGATGCGGTGCATTGAGACGCAGCCCACAGGCGGATGCGGTGCATTGAGACGCAGCCCACAGGCGGATGCGGTGCATTGAGACGCAGCCCACAGGCGGATGCGGTGCATTGAGACGCAGCCCACAGGCGGATGCGGTGCATTGAGACGCAGCCCACAGGCGGATGCGGTGCATTGAGACGCAGCCCACAGGCGGATGCGGTGCATTGAGACGCAGCCCACAGGCGGATGCGGTGCATTGAGACGCAGCCCACAGGCGGATGCGGTGCATTGAGACGCAGCCCACAGGCGGATGCGGTGCATTGAGACGCAGCCCACAGGCGGATGCGGTGCATTGAGACGCAGCCCACAGGCGGATGCGGTGCATTGAGACGCAGCCCACAGGCGGATGCGGTGCATTGAGACGCAGCCCACAGGCGGATGCGGTGCATTGAGACGCAGCCCACAGGCGGATGCGGTGCATTGAGACGCAGCCCACAGGCGGAAGCGGTGCATTGAGACGCAGCCCACAGGCGGATGCGGTGCATTGAGACGCAGCCCACAGGCGGATGCGGTGCATTGAGACGCAGTCCATGAAAAAAACCCTGATAACTCCATCTTCAACTCACGGATTTTGATGGGGATTTTTTTTTATTATGTTCATGCCTTGCTCTCCAAGCCACTTAATGTGACAGTCAATAATATTTGTAAAGTGTTAATGGGTAGGCTACATGTTTATTATTTGTGTATTATACAGGAGCTTGATAATTGTCTTGTTAAAATATATCATGGAGATTTGTTCTATTTTGTTTCATATTGGCTTAAAAAGCTTTCTGTTTTTTTTTGCTTTCCTCTGGAAAATCAGTTAATATTAAATAAATACTAATAACTACATAATTTCTGTTGCCATTTGTCATTATTGTGTATTTGTACTTGACTTGAATGGCTATGACATGCTGTATTATAATGTGTATAATAATGTTGCATAATCACCTTCTGGTGTAAAAACCATGGATATTAAAAACACAAAACTATGTTTTCAGTGAGAAGTAGGCATTGGTCTGAAGCTGAAAAAGAAAGGAAATTCACATGAGCCCCACAATGCCTATGCCCCCCATGCTGTACCAAGGTTTTCCAGCACCTTGTTTTGTACACTTAGTATATATCATTAGGCTGTATGTATTGTTTTTTAGATGTAGGCCTATTGTAAATGTGTATTATTGTAGGGTCATTTTTATTGCAAGAATATATACAAATAGACAACTTTAAGCTACATATTCATTTGACAAATAAACTGTCCATTGATCAGCCCAGCAATTGATAGAACAGGACCATGTTTGCGAAACAAGTGTTGATGAGCTTATGTCAATATTACACAGGTAAACTAATGATTACAGAAATCAAGAATGCAGACAGGCTCTATAGACCTCTATATATCAGTGACTGTGTCCAACACAGTGTGTTGGACACTTACTGACCAAGAAACTATTTTATGAAGTGTATTTCTAAATGAAAAGGTTGAAAGAAGTACAGGCAGGCACCACATTACTACAAGACAAAAGCATGAATGTCTTGTAAATATAACAGCAAAGCTTATTTTCATTTAAAAAAAAGCTTGGACAGGTAGTGGAATGGGATTAGTGTAGTGTGTGAAGAATCCAATACTTTAACTTGTATGCTGTATAAATCACATTACTGTGGGAGCTCCTCTAAGAGTATGGATTAGTCTGTTTGAGAAGGGTTATATCCTAAGTAACCTGCATACACATTGTTTGAAGTACAATAGACCAACATAGCTACTGTAGTAGGTCAAAGCTGTGTGCTTGAAAACCTTGGTAGAGCATGGGTGGAATAGGCCATGCTTGTGAAATTCCTTTCATTTTTCAGCTTCAGACCAATGCCTACTTCTCACTTAAAACATTTGTTTTTAATTAGACATAGTCCTGGTTGTGGCATGCTTCCTTTCAACTTGAAAGGACGTTGACAATGTGCTCCACATTGGGATTAGCAGAGCAGACGTAGATAATACAAAAGCCCAAAACGACGGTGAAACAATACACACAATCCACTTCCACCGGCTGCTCTTCTGTTTTGGTGAGCGAGAGAGAGGGAGAGAGGGCGGGTGAGAGAAAGAGCGAGAAAAGAGGCAGGAAATGAGGGCTCTTTGCGCACTGATACCTGGCAGACCTCTCCAGCGTGTGTCGTCTTGCCTCTTGGCGAGCAGAGACCACCAGGGCCTTGGAATGCTTTCAGTTCAGGAAATCTCATTTATTCTCATAACTGCTGTGCCTAAACCCCTCCACAATCCCACTGGAGAGCTGCTCTTCTCTTTACCCTCTCTCTCATTGGGACTTAGTTGTGCCTCAAGACCTAGGAATGGCATTCTTGGTAACATTAACAGGTCTAATGGCAAATGTATAAATCATTGTACACGTTGATGTGTGTTTTTATGTCTCAAGTGCATGTACCACTGTACATGTTGATGTGTAGATGTACTTCTTTTGGCGTAATGTCTTGAGTAGTCCCGTGTAGCTTAGTTGGTAGAGCAAAGGAAAATATGAAAATGTATGCAGTCACTTTACTGTAAGTCGCTCTGGGTCTTAGTGCCTGCTAAATGTGGTCAATGTAACGGTAAAATATGACGAGTGGAGAGCACGGTAGGATGGTGCAGTATTTAGTGCTAGGACTGTGGTAATATGGAGCTAACCTTTTCTTGCATTTGCTATATTTGTGCATAGACGAGAAATCGGTTTGTTGTCCCATTAATTCACTTCAGCTTAAGCCTCAGTATTGCAGTGGAAGTTTGGCCTTTCAGAGGGGGGCTTGATATTTTCAAGAGGTCAGGGACCCTATTTGACTGCACATTTGACAAGATGTGCTCAGACAAAACACCTACATGACCCACTCTTCCCTGCTTCAGTGTTCACCACCCAATAACAGCCAGGGACCTGGATGAGTCATCAGTCCTCACCTGCAGCATACAGCCATACAGCCAGGCCCACAGGAGCCAAACAGGCGATCTGGGAGGGGTCACCTAATAATACCCCCTTTGTGTGGTTCCCAAAGCCCCCCTGAGAAGAGCACCCTGACCGGGGATCCTGACACCACATTAAGATGATCTTACAAGTAGATTATGTGTACATTTGGGGGGATTTAAATGGGAGAAGGGTATAGTAACATGCGACGGGGTGTATGGCTGTCCAGTCATAAACAGGACAGGGATTTTTGATTCAACAAGGACCAGTGCTGTTTGGGCGGCTAACAAATGAGCTATTATCTGAGCGATGATTCGGAGGCGCTGCCGGACAGACGGTAATGGTATCCCAATGTATATCCTCAATCAGCCCAGTCATCTTCATCAAGATTTAAGTTACCCATTGTAAGTGAAATGCAATCAATCCTAGCACCTTCAGTGGGGCCCATTTGGCTGTCAGAGCAGGAGTAATGTTTCCATGTTCTAGACCTGTATACACTGAGGTGGTGGTGATGGTTATGAGGGTTGTGGTTATAATGGTTATGACACAGGAATATAACACTTATCAACACTGGTATCTCGTATATCAAAGTGTATTTGTCTGCTTGCACAGGATAGAATAGGTGTAAGTGGTACAGCAAAATGCTTACTTACAAGCTCTTTCTCAACAATGCAGTGTTCAAAGGTAAGAAATAGAAAAAACAGAATCTTAAAAGAACTGAATCAATACTTGATCAGACAAATAAAAACAACACATAAAACAACTTACTTCCTCTTGTGGGTGTGGCTTCTCTGCCGTCCAAACCTGAAGCATGGGGACATGAGTCTTCAGTCGCCTCCTGAAAAACAGTAGATCGGTGTCACCACGATCGTCTCATCACTATTTAGTGCAGTTGAGGAAGTACTCATGAATTTAAATTGCATTACATTATGCACAGTTCCTCAACAAGGAAATAGACACTACTGTAAGTCTCTGCATAAGAGTGTCCGCTAAATGACTCCAATGTAAAGACATGGAAATACTGTACTGCAAATAACCACGCAGTACAACGGTGCGCATAACGCCATCTCCGAACGCACAACTCGTTGGTCCTTGTCACGGACGGGCTACTACTTGGTCATTTTGTAAATATATTATTTTCTGGAACTACTACATGTACCCATCTCATTGTTATAAAATTATTAGAGATACACATAGTTTTTGCACCCACCATGCATCATGTCCACAATGGTCATGTGAGGTGAAATGTGTATATTTTGGGATGTGAGCACTCAGTTTGTTTGTTTGACCTGACGAGGATCCATTTCAGATTGGAACGTTGTCAATAAAGAGGTGAATTGGGAGCTTTATGAACAGTGTGCAGGCGTTCTTGTTCTTCACTATTGCAGCAGACGACCACACCTGGTTCCACTCCTATCAGCTAAAAACAACAAGAAGAAGCAGCTTCAGTGGGCACGCGATTACCAACACTGGACAATTGAGGAGAGGAAAAACATTGCCTGGTCCGACGAATCCCTGTTCCTGTTGCATCATGCTGATGGCAGAGTCAGGATTTGGCATAAGCAGCATGAGTCCATGGCCCCATCCTGCCTGCTGTCAACAGTACAGGCTGGTGGTGCAATGATGTGTGGAATGTTTTCCTGGCACAGTTTAGATCCCATGATACCAATTGAGCAACGTTTCAATGCCCAGGAGAATTCAGGCTGTTCTGTAAGAAAAAGGGGAGTCCGACCTGGTACGAGATGGGTGGGTGTACCTAATCAACTGGCCACTGAGTGTATATCAAACTGCTGGTTATTTTTGTGTTTAAGCAACTTCTATTGGGGTTCTATGTGTTTTAACTTGATTGAGAGGAAATGGGGACAGTTGTCAGGGTTTTCTGAACTGAAACTGAGGTTAAATCCATGTTCTGACATTGGTGGTGACTTTTTCAGGGGGGGGGGGGGGGGGGTTGCAATTTGAGATTGTGGGCTGTGGTCATAGATTGTTTACTGGTAGTTTTAATATTCTGGTTAAGGCTCTGCAAGTCAAGAAAGAAACACATTCCTTGAATTACTTTTTTACAATTAAATGCAAGGTGCTTATGAAGCTAATTTCCTTTAATGTTAAAACAACAGACTATCCTAATGTGTGACACTTCAGTTAAGTAACCACTTTCCTTGAAAGAAACATTTTTTTCCATGAAATGTCTCAGTTCGGTGCTATTCTTATCTGGCAGTGGCTTGCAAAATTGGAATCATCCTTAAAACCTTCAAACTGGGAACCCTGGGGTCAGGCAAGGCAAGGGCCGGTAGTGGAAAGCCTGGGATAAACCACGGAACAAACATCTTTCCCAAATCCTGTTGCTGGGACTTGGCAGCCACACTGGAAAGAGGACAACGACATGTCAACGCATTTCCTCTCTTAACTTGATGAATGATCCTGTGAAATATGCCTGGATCTTAAGTAGTTGGTTTAGTTTGGCCCCAACAGCTTATTTCTCAAAGAGGTTTAATCTAAACTGTTGCAGGTTTTGCCTAGCTGTCACAAACAGGCTGTGTCAGACTTCGGGACAAGATGGCTAACAGTTTAGTTTGAGAAGCTCCTTCAGTCAGTACTGAAATGTTAATCCATTTTTTCACACATCTTCGTACAAATCTGCAACGACGGCGTGTGCACACGTGTTCATGTCGACTGGGTGAGGATAGAGTTCTTTCCAAAACACATGTCACCTCTGAGTCAAAGTAATTTACTCTTGACAGGAACCACCAGAAGCGCTCTCATGCACTAAACCTCTGACTTGGACTGCGCCCCGCAAAATATTCTCATGTATTTATCGGCTTTAAAGGGCACGGGGTCCCATCCTAAATCCTGTTGCCTGAGAAATGGACGCATTTCAGATGTTCCCCAGTCCACTGTCCTCCGGGCCAGACCCAGAACTAATCTCGTTCATCTCCGGTTGCTGGAGGGGAGAAAGTGGAGAGCGCACTCCCCTCCTCCAGGATCTCTCCTCTGTTAAAGAGATCACCTCGGGGGATGCAGCTGAGCGAGCCCTCCTCCCTCTTACCCTCCATTTCCCTCCCTCCCTGGGCCTCTGAGCTGGGCTGCCTTCCCTTTGGCTTTCCCCTTTTCCTTCCTTCCTCAATTCCTCCACTAATAGCTCCCTTGTTCCTGAGGAGTCAGGGCTGCCAGTTAAGCGGTCATTCGTGGAAGATTCATTCGTGGAGCAGTAATTGTAAACAGACTAAGAGGAGAGGCACGCTCACGTTGGCGTTCACGCCCAGGGCAAAGTGGTCGCAGACAGCAGGCGCAAGGAGGAACACAGAGAGCCTCTATCTTTCCTCCCTCTCTCTTTCTGTATTTCTCCCTCTCTCCCTCTTCCCTTATTTTCTTTTACCCCCTCTTATTTTCTGGCTTAATAATTCATCCCTCTCTTATGACGATTTCTGTCATGTTTTATTGATAAATGTAAATTACGCTATGCGGTCAAATCTTTAATTCAGTTCTGCCCTATGGTTATGTTACTGAATTTTTAGGTAAAGGTTTCAAATTGCCTGTGTAAAGTTGCTCTCTTAGGAAAGTAAAAAACTAAACAAAAAACCCTATATGCCCCCCCACCCTTCTTTGTAGCTGCAGGGATCACACACACACATTAATGGAATCCAGAGCTTCAATGGTGGACAAAAGACACTCCCTCTAGAGTTACTAAGCCAGTGCTGACATCACAGGACCCTTACCGCAGTGGAGAGCCCTCAGATGTACCTTGAGGCTAATGGCTAAAGCTAGACATATCATTATAAGCATGCTAATTAGGTCTCATTCTGTTTGAGCCTTCCCCACAGTATTTGCTGCAGCTTTGCTTTGGTAAACACACATATGCGTCATAAGTTTTACTTTCCTGAAATGGTACAATGCCACAGATGCGCTTGTGCGCTCTTAGATTTGCCGTTAGCTCTGTGTACATTTGCATAGGAGTAGCATATCACTTTGTTGAATGTATCCTCAAATGAATTTAACAAACTTGGACAATATGCTTAGATTGCTTAAATTGAACAATCACCGGTGCGTTTAATGTCAAGCAACAGATGAGACGTATTTGTGGTTAATAGAATTTAAAGGTTTGTTTTTGTCTTTTTGATCTGTCTTTGCGCACATTTATCGAAAGTTACCCTGGCAACTGGAAAATATGGCGTTGATTAGGAGTTACAGCAAATATGGTGGGCGGGGAGGGATAGCACAGGGGAGACAAGGGAGAGGGGAGGTGGGGGTGTCACGTTGCAGTGTTACCCAGCAGCACTGGGCAACCAGACATGTCTCTGACCTCAAAGGATTGTGCCTTTTATGATGGTCACAAACCAGGCTGCAGTCAACACAAACCCTCACTACAAAGGCATGCTAGCTCGCTTCCTTGAGATTCTCTCTCTTTCCTCCTCTCTCGTGACAGTTTGACACCACCCTGTTGTCAAAATAGATGACATCTTTTCAAATACTCAAAGTGACCAAATGTCGTATTTATTATCCAAAATGGATGAAATATTTATTTTCTGGGCTCCTGAGTGGCACAGCGGTCTATGGCACTGGTTCATTCCCGGGCTGTATCACAACCGGCCGTGAACGGGAGAACCATAGGGCGACTTCCGGGTTGGCAGAGGGTTTGGCCGGGGGGGGGGGGGGCTTTACTTGGCTCATCGCACTCTAGCGACTCCTTGTTGTGGGATGGGCGCCTGCAGGTTGACCTCGGACATCAGGTGAATGGTGTTTCCTCCGACACATTGGTGCGGCTGGCTTCCAGTGTTAAGATAAGCGGTTTGGTAGGTCATGTTTCGGAGGGCACAAGATAGAAATTGGGGAGAAAGAAGGGGGTAAAAAAAGCCCAAGATATCAAAAAATAAATTAAAAATGATCATCAATCTACACATGACAAAGCAAAAACAGGATTTTAGAAATTTTTGCAAATTTATATATATGTGTATATATATATAAAATATATATGAAATATCACATTTACATAAGTATTCAGACCCTTTACTGAGTACTTTGTTAAAGTAACTTTAGCAGCGATTACAGCCTTGAGTCTTCTTAGATCTGACGCTACAAGCTTGGCACACCTGTATTTCGGGAGTTTCTCACATTCTTCTCTGCAGATCCTTTCAAAATCTGTCAGGTTGGATGGGAAGCGTCTCTCCAGAGATGTTCGATCAGGTTCAAGTCCGGGCTCTGGCTTGGCCACTCAAGGACATTCAGAGACTTGTTCATCTTTCCCTCGATCCTGACTAGTCTCCCAGTCCGTGATGCTGAAAACCTCCCCACAGCATGATGCTGCCACCACCATGCTTCTTAGGAATGGGATGGTGTCAGGTTTCCCTCAGATATGACGCTTGGCATTCAGGACAATGAGTTCAATCTTGGTTTCAGACCAGAGAATCTGGTTTCTCATGGTCTGAGAGTCTTTAGGTGCCTTTTGGCAAACTCCAAGCAGGCTGTCATGTGCCTGTTACTGAGGAGTGGCTTCCATCTCACCACTCTACCATAAAGGACTGATTGGTGGAGTGCTGCAGAAATGGTTGTCCTTCTGGAAGGTTCTCCCATCTCCACATAGGAACTCTGGAGCTCTGTAAGAGTGACCATCGGGTTCCTGGTCACCTCCCTGACCAAGGCCCTTCTTCCCCGATTGCTCAGTTTGTCCATGGGTGGCCAGCTCTAGGAACAGTCTTTGTGGTTCCAACCTACTTCCATTTAAGCATGATGGAGGCCACTGTGTTCTTGGGGACCTTCAATGATGAAGAAATGTTTTGGTATCCTTCCACGGATCTGTGCATTGACACAATCCTGTCTCGGAACTCTACAGACAATACCTTCGACCTCATGGCTTGGTTTTTTCTCTGACATGCGCTGTCAACTGTGGGACCTTATATAGACAGGTGTCCAAATCATGTCCAATCAATTGAATTTACCACAGGTGCACTCCAATCAAGGTGTAGAAACATCTCAAGGATGATCAATGGAAACAGGATGTACCTGAGCTCAATGTCGAATCTCGTAGCAAAGGGTCTAGTACTTATGTAAATGTAATATACCTGTTTTTTTGAATTTGCAAAAATGTCTAAAAACCTGTTTTCGCTTTGTCATTAAGGGGTATTGTGTGTAGATTGATGAGGGGACAAATGAACTTAATCCCTTTTAGTAACATAACAAAACGTGGAAAAAGTCAAGGGGTCTGAATAATTTCCAAATGCACTGCATATATCTGCCACTTAATGTATTTATTCAACCTTCATATGCAATAACACTTTCGTTCATTCCCTCTCCTTTTATCTCCCTCTTCCTCCCTCTCTGCTCAGCTTTCCTCCTCCGTATCTGTTTCTGTCTCTCACTTTTGCTTTCCCATAACGTTTGGTGCAGAGAGCTCTGGGCTCTCCGGACGTTGTTTAGAAACAGATTTGATTGGAGTTATTAACTGGCCATGTCCACAACCAATGGTGGATCTCCCCTTGTCAGCATCAATACGGCGGGGGAGATGAGTTCTGGGTCTGTTTTTATTTCCTCAGCAAGGGAACACAAATAATAGTGGTGGGAAAGAGCTGGAGAAGTATACCATTAGTTTGCTCACATCCTGTGTAATTGAGAAACAGCAGTGCCAACAGAACAGGAACATGGGAGTGTTTACTTGCCGAGTTTCCGATGAGAAAAACCACTAAAGACGTTGTACATGCAGTTATAAACATGCAGTAGTGAGCTTTAGCCTAATGCCATCCTGTGTTTTCATTTGTTTGTTAAGGTTGTTGTATGCAAAGAACATGGCTGAGTTGTGAGGTGGACTGTAAACATTAAATACATCAGCTTTGAATGAAGTGTATTTTATCCGTTACATTTTCTACAGCATAAAAGTGGATTTTAGCCAAACTGTTCTCCATCAGGAGACCTTGAGACTGCACAGTCTGGATTAAATCATTGGCATTCTTAGGCACATCGAACAACCAAACGGCAGCAAACAACAATAAATCCGCGCACCACAAGGCTATTTCTCTGAGCAACCCCACATTTGTATCCCTTACAAATTTAGCTTTATTTTCCTCTTGGCAAAAAAAAAAAACTTTGACTGAAGTTGTCTGCTTCCACAGATTGCTTTTGTTGCCCTTAAAACTTTCATTTCGGGCCTTGATTACGGTGTACGGTTTCTCTTAAGACAAACAAAGCCCACTAAGTACGACACGGCCAATTGGTCCGATCCTGAATTAGGGCGGGGGAAATGGAGAGAAACCAATTAGGAGGCGGAAGCCACTAATTAAAAGCTTCATGGTCTACAGACTGCATCAGTTTTATTTACTTCGAGACGGCAAGGGCCATAATTTCAGAGCTTGGGTTGTACACCAATGGACATTCCAAGACAGCTACTGCCTCTGTGTTTGGAAAGTCTCTAACAGCAGACCAGCGCTACTGAAAAAGTCTCTAACAGCGTACTAGCACTACTAAAAAAAGTCTCTCCTCATACATAATCAACAATTTTATGAATCTCAGAGAACATGCAGCATTTTGAATCGACTAGAGACCATATATCTACATTCCTGTTGTACAGAAGTATTTTGTTCTCCGACTTGGATATGTGTTGTGGACAGCTGCCAATAGGGTGGGAGTGTGATGAATAGGAGATTGCATTATGCTCAAGTGGTTAGGTGGTTAACCAAAACAGTTGCTTCGGAGAGCTCACAGGGTATGCTGAGCCACAGGTTGCCGGGCCAACTTGAGGAACGGAGCCTTTTTTTATGGTCCAATTTCCGGATCAACCTTGTTGTTCTTTGCCTCACAAGTGGTTACCTAACCTCTTGACAACACACAAATAACCTTTTGCGTCAAGCTGTCATACAGTCAGACTCTGTGTCACCAGCCCAAACAGTCAAGTGCAGGATGAATGTCATCATCCAGTAATGTGTGACTGACATTGTCATTTTTTGTTTTGTCAAAATGCAAGTCAAGGCACCCCTCAAGGGGTCTGATTCCTGCCGTCACTGAAAGGTTGCCTGTGAACTAAAACCTCATCTGTTGTGGATTAGTGTGTTTTATTTATTCTTGGATTTACATATTTCCAATGAATGCTTAGTATGTTATGTTTTGACGACATTGTGTTGTTTGTATGTTATCGCTCACGCCAACGCTCAAGCAATGAAATCAAGTTTTTTGAAGATTAGTTATGGGACACACACACACAGACACACAGATACACACACACAAGATGGCGCCGTACTGTATAGCTGCAGTCTTGCGCTGACCTTTTTCCTTTCTTTTCTTTTTTCTTCTTCTCTTTTCTTCTCTATATTATTACTTGTTATTTTTCTTCTTCTTCTCTTTTCCTCTCTATATTATTACTTGTTATTTGTCTTCTTCTTCTCTTTTCTTCTCTATATTATTACTTGTTATTTCTCTTCTTCTTCTTCTCTTTTCTTCTCTATATTATTACTTGTTATTTCTCTTCTTCTCCTTTCTTCTCTATATTATTACTTTATACTGCATTCTCAGGAAAGAGCTCACAAGTGAAGCTTTTCACTGTAATGTTTTACACCTGCTATGTCCTGTGTATGTGACAATACGATTTTTCTTAACTTTAAAACTAAAACACACACAGACACACATCCACCTCTGCTCTTTGGCCTTGGTGCCAGCTGCACATATAGCCTTGCGGTCTTGCATGGCACACCAGTGTGTCCTCAACCCATGTCAATGCTTCAGGAATGGTAGGAGCCACGCTCCAAGGAAGAAAAATTATGTTTTTACCCTGCAAATGATGGAGAGAGAAGAAAAAGAGAGGAAATAACTTTGACCTTGACCTTGACTTTTCCCTTTCATTTCACCTAATGTTTTTTCCCGACTGGGAGAACTGAAGGCCATCCATCCCACTCCTGCTGGATGTTTCCTGTTCCGTACACCTTGGGTTTCAGGAAATGTACAAAACAGGATAGCTCAGCATGACATATTTCTTGAGGTTCTTTTTTTTTCCTGTCCAAGAAAATATCGTAATTTCTGAAGCACCTGGAGGGACCAGGGCGCTCCGATGATCCAGCGAAGTTGTCTGTTTAGTGAAGAATTGTGATTTCCCCTCGTCTTCTCTGTTTAAATGTCTGTGTGATCACTTGTTGATTTGTTTGTTACTGTATGTATGAGTCTGTTACTTAAAATAGAAGCAGACATACTATAACTAACTAGACACCTTTTGATGTGAAGTGCATGCAGAAAAGGCCCACTCACGACTTTAGCCTAGGATTTGTTTGCTTCGCAGGCCAGACACATTGTTGTGGAAGAGAACCATGGAAGCCGGAGACTGAGGTGACTCTGTTCCTGTCTCAGTCACTGGCGCCTATTGAGCTTCTGATCAGTCTGAGTTCAATGTTCTCCATTGTCCATCCTGCCAAATTTTGTTTGCATATCTTTTTTTGACTTGGTCTTAATTATGTTTTCTTCTCTTTTTCCCCTGGTTGAAAGAGTCCATTTTTGGAAATCATACGTTTGCAAAACCAAGGCCAGCAGTTAGGAGCAGATCACATTTTCTGCATATTATTTGTTAATTTTTGCACATTGTGGTCTATTCAGGACTGTACGTGTCATGTGTGAGGAGAAGACTGCATTTCACATTTAATACAGCCCATTTAGTGTTTCTATGGCGATGAAGTACAGTGCCTTCAGAAAGTATTCACACCCCTTGATTCTTTCTACATGTTGTGTTACAGCCTGAATTTAAAATGGATTCAATTGAGATGTTGTGTCACTGATCTACACACAATACCCCATAATGTCAAAGTGGATTTATGTTTTTAGAAATGTTTATAAATGTATTAAAAATTGAATGTTAAAAGTCACTAAATAAGTTGTATGGACTCACTCTATGTGCAAGAATAGTTTTTAACATGATTTTTAAATGACTACCCCATCTCTTTACCCCACACGTAATGCTCAGTCGAGCAGTGAATTTCAAGAACAGATTCAACCACGAAGAAGAGGGAGGTTTTTCAGTGCCTCACAAAGAAGGGCACCTATTGGTAGAGGGGTAAAAAAGCAGACATTGAATATCCCTTTGAGCATGGTGAAATGAATTATTGCACTTTGGATGGTGTATCAATACATGTAGTCACTACAAAGATACAGGCGTCCTTCCTAACTCAGTTGCCGGAGAGCAAAGAAACTGCTCAGGGATTTCAACATGAAGCCCATGGTGATTTTTAAAACAGTTACAAAGTTGAATGGTTGTGATATGAGAAACCTGAGGATGGATTAACAACATTGTATTTACTCCACAATACTAACCTAAATGACAGTGAAAAAAGGAAGCCTGTAGAGAAAAAAAATATTCCTGAACATGCATCCTGTTTGCAACAAGGCACTGAATTAATACTGCAAAGAATGTGGCAAAGAAATGTACTTTCACAAAGTGTTTGGGGCAAATACAATACAACACACTACTGAGTACCACTCTTCATATTTTCAAGCATGGTGGTGGCAGCATCATGTTCTGGGTATGCTTGTCATCGGCATGAACTAGGGAGTTTTTTTTTGGGGGGGGGGGGATAGAAAATTGAATATAGTTAAGCACAGGCAAAGTCCTAGAGAAAAACCTGGTTAATTCTGCTTTCCAACAGACACTGGGAGACAAATTCACCTTTCAGCAGGACAATACCCTAAAACACAAGGCCAAATATACACTGGAGTTGCTTCCAAGGCGACATTGAATGTTCCTGAGCGGCCAAGTTACAGTTTTGAATTAAATCCGCTTGAAAATCTATGGCAAGACATGACAATGGCTTTCTAGCAATGCTTGTTGAAGAATTTGTTAAAGAATAATGGACAAATATTTGGACAAATAAAGACTCACAGCTGTAATCGGTGCCAATGGTGATCCTAACATGTATTGACTCGGGGTTGAATACTTATCTAATCAAGATATATTTGTGTTTTATTTTCCACTTTGACATTACATAGTATTTTGTGTAGATCATTGACAAAAAAATGACAATTAACGGAATCAAACCCACATCAGTTAAAAACCAGAGATGATAATTCTAACCATAACATAGCTAACATACAGTATGTTTTACTCTCCCGGAGCACTGATTAGAAACCTGCTCTGAGTGGAGCTGCAGGCCCTGTCTTTACAAGGCCTCTATAAGTCCAGGCACAAACTACACAGACACTGGCTGTTCTTGGGTTAGGAAATGGAGAGACCACGCTATAACATGTTTAATGTCTGAACACAGTACTTTTGGGGATGTTGTATTGTGTACACATCTTACCACTGTACCATTATAGTCCTATTAGTAAATCAAACTACATTCAGTACCAACATTTTTCTTCTGTGCAAGAATGTGCTCCTGGATCCATCTAGTCAATAAAACATATTTTACAGTGTGAAACAAACACAGTCACAACATGCTGCCTTGCTGTGCAATAATGATATTGTTTTCGACTTATCTAAGGAACTGGTTTTGATTATGACCAGATCAGATCTAATTGGATCAGACACGCTAACTAGCTAGAGATATTGATTGTATATCGATTGGCCTTTACCAATAACAAAGAAGTGGGAAGGAGAAAGTGGGACTGGAGTTAAGTGCTTCAAAGGCAGTGTTGTAATGACAGCACTAAGCTTGTTGCTCCCTCGTCCTTATGGTCACTAGAGACAGCTGTCAGCTAACAACTACCTAACTACCAGCCCACGCCTGAGAAAGACGATCCCGGGACTAGACACTCGACTCCGACATCACGCAAACAGGGCTTCCAGTCTTTGTGTGGAGTGGCTCCAACCCCAAAGCCTGATCCACTGCAGCAGTCGCCTCTGGGCTATTCCCAACCCTAAATCCAGATTCCCACAACTCTCTTCCTGTCTTAGCTATTCCGGCCATCATTGGGTCGGGAAACTGGATTTTTGACAATGTGTTTATTTTTGGAAGTTTGACATTGATTTTGTTTTTTGTGAACAACTGTGAGAAAAAACATTGTATGTTTCCCATACGGTGTACAAGGTCTGGACGAGGCTTTTAATTTTACAGACCAGATATGGTTTATTAAATTAAACATCCATCATGCATTTTCCTTAACCGATAGGAGTTACCTCCGTAAGGATGTTTACCACTAAAAGCAGTTCAGCATAGTTGATGGCTCTCATTTTCAATGCCTGAAAATAACAGTAATTCTGGATCAGTGAAGGTAGAAGACACACATTCTATTGTCTTTGCTTAATACACACACACAACCAACTCACTGGTCTTCCCAAGGCTAGCAAGCAGTGTGGGCGGGATTACACACATTCATAGTGAATCAGGAAAGTATCTGGGTAGTATTCTATCACTCTCTAAAGCACTCTGCCAACGCTGCCAAGGAGACTACACTGAGGCTGTTCACTAGCTCCAGCCGAAGCTCATTCCTTGAGTCCTCCACAATCCTTGGCTTAGCCTCCATCTGGGCAGTGGATCCGTACTAAAGCCTGGAGATGCGTAGCCCCTAATTCCTACACGCTGAAGCATTATCGTCCGTCCACCCCAGAGACAAGATGGTCGCCAGGTGTCTTCCTGTCTTCAAAGTGTCGGCATCGTTAATCATGAGTGGCCCCCCTTCCATTTTGCATCGCCTCACATGTGTTTTGTTTTCCTTGCCACCCCCCCTTCTTTATTTTTGAACAGTCTGTCACCCAGCTGCATTTCCTGCAGAGTTTATTTACAGTTTACCCCGATTAGAACCACATTGGCAACAGCGCGCCATCCTAACAAAGTCACTGTGATCTGGCCAGGTGGGTAATGCGAGAAGCAGCCCCCGCAGGGCCAATGGACAGTAACCCCTCTAAACCCTTCACCCTGCCCTCCCCCAGACTCCACAGCTCTAATATGGCCACTTTTATTCCACCCCCCTCCTCCCACCAGCTTCATCTTTCATTTATCTTCGCTAATGGTACTTATCACTGCTAAAGCTTGTGAACACGGTCCGTACAGCTGTTGCCCTTAAACAGTTGAGAGGAGAAGTACTACCAGAAAGGTCCACTTTTCTGATGTTGTTGTAATGTTTCCAATTGAAACCAACTCAAGGCCATTTCTTCATGGGCGTGGCAATAGTGCTTGGGGGGTAGGGGGGGGAGTCACCTTCATAGTGGTAGGGGAAAGACATATAATCTAGCATTAATCATTGGGCATCCTTAAATCTCCCAAACAAAGCAAGATAGGCTTTATCTTTAGATATACTGCCTACCTTGTATAGACTGGATTGTCCATCTTGTGTACGCTCCTTCAAACGTGTTGACATTTCTGTCATCGTGAAAGTCTGTTACTTCATGTACAATCTGAAACCCCCAAACATACACATCATGCTGTGAATTTTATCACCGTTGTAGTTTATGTCAAGGCTGCAACTTTTGGAATGGCAGTGTTGGATTTGTTTTGGGTTGTTGGCTGCCGAGGCCCAGTTTTCATTAACGGTGGGTGCACTCTCCCTGCCCTCTCTGGCGCAAAACCGAGAAGGGAAAATAAGGCCGCTTTCCTCTGGAAAAGCACCAGGGGACTATGTCTGCTGTTTTAAATTGTAAAGATGGAATGGGGCGGGGGGGGGGGGGGAGGGGGATAACTTAGCGTCTTACAGTTTCACGTTGCCAGATCTGTAATGTGTTCCTCCGCTCTGGGAGCGTGCAGAACCCTTGGACCACTGCGCTCCAGGAGGAAGTCCCAAGCCTAGCGAGCTCCAGACATCCTGTTTTGGCACAGTCACTGGCCCGGCCATTGCACGACACCTGTGGACGACGCCATCACATCTGCCTGCAGCGTCAGGGACCTCCAGTGTTTTGGCTTGGCTGGCCTCTCTCTCTCTTCCCCAGTTGCATTGGCTCCTCAACACCCCTACGGAGCAACAGAGAACTTGCAGTCTCTGAAAACAAATGTATGAAAAAAGGCTATCTGAGAAGGATTTTTTCAATGCAAATTTTGTTGTACAATATCTTTATCCCTTCACTCTTAGCCATCTAGAGATTTGATAAGTACTGGCTCAAATATGCACCAATGCACACATCAATATAGCCATTGTGCTCAGACATTCAGTTGTTCCATTGGCAGCGATCATAATTCTTAACTATTGTCCAAAGTCTTGCCAGTGACATTCTGTGCTGTGCATTTCTTCGCTAGTCAGATGTTCCCTTTCTCAGAGTCTTGAGGAGCTGATATAATAGGACACTTGGGGAGGTGGTGCTCCCTTGTTTGTTGCTGTCAAATCAAATCATATCAAATTGTATTTGTCACGTGCGACAAATACAACAAGTGTAGACTTTACCGTGAAATGCTTACTTACAAGCCCTTAACCAACAGTGCAGTTCAAGGAGAAGAAATATTGACCAAGTAGACAAAAGTAAAAGTAATAATAAAAGTAACACAATAAGAATAACAATAATGAGGCTATTTACAGGGGGCACCGGTACCGAATCAGTGTGCAGGCTAGTTGAGGTAATCTGTACATGTAGGTGGGGGCTAAGTGACTATGCATAGGTAACAAACAAACAGACAGTGTACAAAAGGGGGAGGGGGGGGGGTCAATGTAAATTGTCCGGTGGTGATATGAATTGTTCAGCAGTCTTATGGCTTGGGGGTAGAAGCTGTTGAGGAGCCTTTTGGTCCTAGACTTCAGGTGCCCCAGTACCGCTTGCTGTGCGGTAGCAGAAAAAACAGTCTATATCTTGGGTGACTGGAGTCTCTGACAATTTTATGGGCTTTCCTCTGACACCACATACTATATAGGTCCTGGATGGTAGGAAGCTATTTAGGACAAATGGAAGGAGCCTGTGTCTGCACAACCCCCTCCGGATTTCCCAGTCTGTCTCTGTTCTCACCAAGCAGCCTTGTGGAGTGGCCTGTTCTGTTGTCCAAATGAGCACCGTGTGAACCCTGGAGTCAGCACACTGTCACCGTGCCTCTCGCTGGACCGTAGCGACTCTGAATGAGTTTCTCTGGACATCAGTCACTCTGAATTAGTTTCTCTGGGCATCAGTCACTCTGCATTAGTTTCTCTGGACGTCAGACTCTGAATTAGTTTCTCTGGACATCAGACTCTGAATTAGTTGCTCAGGACATCAGTCACTCTGAATGAGTTTCTCTGGACATCAGTCACTCTGAATTTGTTTCTCTGGGCATCAGTCACTCTGCATTAGTTTCTCTGGACGTCAGACTCTGAATTAGTTTCTCTGGACGTCAGACTCTGAATTAGTTTCTCAGGACATCAGTCACTCTGAATGAGTTTCTCTGGGCATCAGTCACTCTGCATTAGTTTCTCTGGACGTCAGACTCTGAATTAGTTTCTCTGGACGTCAGACTCTGAATTAGTTTCTCAGGACATCAGACTCTGAATTAGTTTCTCTGGGCATCAGTCACTCTGAATTAGTTTCTCTGGACATCAGTCACTCTGAATTAGTTTCTCTGGGCATCAGTCACTTTGCATTAGTTTCTCTGGACGTCAGACTCTGAATTAGTTTCTCTGGACATCAGACTCTGAATTAGTTGCTCAGGACATCAGTCACTCTGAATTAGTTGCTCAGGACAACAGTCACTCTGAATTAGTTTCTCTGGACATCAGTCACTCTGAATTAGTTTCTCTGGACATCAGACTCTGAATTAGTTTATCTGGACATCAGACTCTGAATTAGTTTCTCTGGGCATCAGTCACTCTGAATTAGTTTCTCTGGACATCAGACTCTGCATTAGTTTCTCTGGACATCAGACTCTGAATGAGTTTCTCTGGATATCAGTCACTCTGAATTAGTTTCTCTGGACATCAGACTCTGAATGAGTTTCTCTGGATATCAGTCACTCTGCATTAGTTTCTCTGGACATCAGACTCTGAATTAGTTTCTCTGGACATCAGACTCTGAATGAGTTTCTCTGGATATCAGTCACTCTGAATTAGTTTCTCAGGACATCAGTCACTCTGAATTAGTTTCTCTGGGCATCAGTCACTCTGAATTAGTTTCTCTGGACATCAGTCACTCTGAATTAGTTTCTCTGGGCATCAGTCACTTTGCATTAGTTTCTCTGGACGTCAGACTCTGAATTAGTTTCTCTGGACATCAGACTCTGAATTAGTTGCTCAGGACATCAGTCACTCTGAATTAGTTGCTCAGGACAACAGTCACTCTGAATTAGTTTCTCTGGACATCAGTCACTCTGAATTAGTTTCTCTGGACATCAGACTCTGAATTAGTTTATCTGGACATCAGACTCTGAATTAGTTTCTCTGGGCATCAGTCACTCTGAATTAGTTTCTCTGGACATCAGACTCTGCATTAGTTTCTCTGGACATCAGACTCTGAATGAGTTTCTCTGGATATCAGTCACTCTGAATTAGTTTCTCTGGACATCAGACTCTGAATGAGTTTCTCTGGATATCAGTCACTCTGCATTAGTTTCTCTGGACATCAGACTCTGAATTAGTTTCTCTGGACATCAGACTCTGAATGAGTTTCTCTGGATATCAGTCACTCTGAATTAGTTTCTCTGGACATCAGACTCTGAATGAGTTTCTCTGGATATCAGTCACTCTGCATTAGTTTCTCTGGACATCAGACTCTGAATGAGTTTCTCTGGATATCAGTCACTCTGAATTAGTTTCTCTGGACATCAGACTCTGAATTAGTTTCTCTGGACATCAGACTCTGAATTAGTTTCTCTGGACATCAGTCACTCTGCATTAGTTTCTCAGGACATCAGACTCTGAATTAGTTTCTCTGGACATCAGACTCTGAATTAGTTTATCTGGACATCAGTCACTCTGAATTAGTTTCTCTGGGCATCAGTCATTCTGAATTAGTTTCTCTGGACATCAGACTCTGAATTAGTTTCTCTGGGCATCAGTCATTCTGAATTAGTTTCTCTGGACATCAGACTCTGAATTAGTTTCTCTGGACATCAGACTCTGAATTAGTTTCTCTGGACATCAGACTCTGAATTAGTTTCTCTGGACATCAGTCACTCTGCATTAGTTTCTCTGGACATCACAGCTACTTTTTCCAGGGGGGTTTCCTCTCAATTGTGCAGGATTGCATTTTATCACAATTATTCAACAATGACACCACAATAGCTACTACACCACTTACTCTGACAGATAGCAGACTTACAGTAATGTCTTGTCATTGCTGTCTTGTTGTAATGTCTTGTGCCTTTGTTTGATTTTATTATTTAAACTATTTTGATACTGATTACAGCACTGTTGAAACTTGTTGATGCCTGGTAATGCAGGCTCCAAATGGTTCGGCAGCCATTGTTATTGCTCATGAAGAAGTGCTCTGACGATGCTTCAGTTTGCATTCAGAGGTTTGTTTATGAAACTCCTCGGCTAGTGATTGAGATTATTGTCCAGAAGGAAGACCTGGATTAGTTCATGAGAGACTCCATATCTCCGTACAGAAATTGAAAGCAATGCTTGCCAGTCAAATCAAACATGGAATTCCTGCAGGTCTAGTTATAGAGGGACTCACATACTGTAGGCACGCACCTCTCTTGTTTGGAGACTGCTGGATACTCATCTGGCATCCTTTACCAGCCTTGCAAAAGTTATAAATGCTGTGGGCTCAACTTCTAACCCCAGGAAAAGACCAATAGACCCTAGGCTGACATCAAAGGACCTGGACATCAAACACAACCCAGCACATAGATGGTCATTCAGGATAAAACCAACATGACCCCCCCCCCACCACAATTTGTCAGTACCATGATTCATTTGCATGGGTAGGGAAAAAAAGGCATTGTGTTTGGTTGGGTATTGCAGAGGTCAGGGATAACACAAGGATTTTGCAATTGCGTGCTAGTTGATTTTTTGGTGAAACAGTTGTTTAGAGTGAAGATGGAGAGAGTACAGTGCTTTTGCTGGCATGTTGGGTTGTTGAGAATAGCTGAAGTACTCTGTGGAAACCTGGGAGATATGAAATGGTATGTCTTGAACATTCCTTGCTCTGAAGATAATCAGGGACATTTATTCTCTCTCTCCCTCCCGCTCTCTCCCTCTCCTCCTCTCCCTCCCCTCCCCTCCTCTCCCTCCCTTTCCCTCTCCCCTGACGCTAGCCTGTCTGAGTGGCCTTTTGCCATGCATTCCTCCCTTCCCTGTTTGGCCCCCGCTTCAGGAAGTGGCCCAATTAGTGCATAAACACCATGGAGGGGGGGAAGCACCAATTAGTGCTGTTTGGGCTCTGTCCGTCAGACCCACAACTGTGCTGTGCAGACCCCCTCACAGGCCCTGCTAAGGGGAAGAAGATGAGGGGGAAGGGGGGGAGTGGAAGGCAAACAAATAAACAAATAATTAAAATGTCAAAGTACAATGGACCTATGATGCTCGCGATGCTCGGCTGCATTCTTGAAGGTCACTTGTATACAGTATAGTAGGCCAGAATGCTAATTAATTAGCAACCAAGGCTAACGTGGAGGTCTCACATGAAAGGAAGAAAAATAAAACCGCTGGGTTGTTGTGGGATGTGGCTAAGGTAACCAGTTTGATACTGTACCGTGTATTCCCACTTTACTAACTTGTTCAAAGTAGCCCACAAGGCACGGTCACACTTGTGACATGCATGTGTTCCGAAACATACAAGTAACTACTAGTTATACAGCTAGGTAATAGTAGTCAGTAGTGTAGTTCAAAAGTATCTGCAATACATCACAATGTGACAAAATGCAATTTCAAAAGTTAAACGTTGACAAATATATTGCCTGTTGCATTTACAGTTCTTCAAAACTCCCCAGACTGTAGCCACTTCTGGGAAACTAAGAATGGGTACTCAATAAGATTTATGCTCGGCTTTGACTTTGGGGATATGATTCACTCAGGCCCAAATTCTGAATCAAGATGCATCCGTGGAGCTCCAACTGAAACTTTAAATCATATCACACCCTCCTGTCAATGGAGAATTTGTGTGAAAATGAGTAATTGAAAGGATAACTGTGGATTTCCGCTGTACAATTTGTCTCCCCAGCTCTTAGCCTTGTCATTATTTTATTGGTGTGGATTATGTGGTGCTATCAGTGTTCTAGCAGACGGTTGTGTGGTTGAAGGTTTCATCCGATGATGAAATCCAGGCTAAGAACAGCAGATTTAACTAAGTAAGCCTATGTATCCACTGGGGTGCTATTTAATCAAACCTGGTCACCGGCTTTCTTGGCTAAGACATATATCCCTTATGCAGCCAGAATGTTTGCACTCATAGCACAAGATAAAGCATTGACCATGTTGCTCAACATAATGAAAACAAATTAAAAACGAGACAGAATAGAAATGGAAAAATGCTCCTTATACTGTGATGATGACACAATGGGGGGGGGAGGAATCATTTTCTCCTAAACTCAAGCCTTTGACTGGTATATCTCAGTAAAATGACCATGAACAATGCATTTGCATTGAATGGTTGGTGTGAGGGAGGTCATTAAAGAGGCATGTGTCCTACTGCTCCCCCCCAAGGCTTTAATAGGTCGCATTGGTATTTAGTGAGGTGTGACTTACAGGTAACACCCCTGGTGTTTGCACTCGGCCAACTCCAGGAAACACTTCTAGGTTCTATGGCTGACACCTGGGTGAGATATGACACTCAAGTGACCTCAGGTAGAAACCATTTTAATCGGCTGAGCATGGACATAGTGGTAGGGGACAAACCTAACAACGAGTTAGGTTAGTCACTAATGGGAAATGGCTGACTTTGGGTCAGACGAGTCATTATAAATAGAAAGGTGGACACCTAGTCAGTTGTACAACTGAATGCATTCAACTAAAATGTATCTTGCGCATTTAGCCCACCCCCTCTGAATTAGAGAGGTGTGGAGGGCTGCCTTAATCAACATCTTCAAAACCTGGGAAACAATGGGTTAACTGCCTTGCTCAGGGGCAGAACAACAGATTCGATCCAGCAACCTTTCGGTTACTGGCCCAATGCTCCTACCCACCAGGCTACCTTATAGACAGGAGATGAGGCTGAAAGGGATGATTTGTAATCAGGACGTGTTTGATAGAAAGAAATCCCAAAGTCGAATGATTTCATTCTTAAGAATAGATGGCCTTGAGCCCAATTTGGTCAAGACTTATTAGGAGTGAACTTTATTTATAATAAGGGTAATAAGGGTTACATGGAGAAACTGACCTTTCTGAAATGAAAATGGATGGTCCTCCCTTCAGCAAAATATAGTTGACTTAAACCAGGGGTTTCCAACCTTTTCTAGCATTAGAGCTACTTAAAAAAAAAACTTGTCACGAGATACCATTTTTTTCCCTAGCTTTCAAATAGGTACATTATTTTCTTCTCCTCTCTCCTGTAACTCTTCCCAAGTCCTTCATGTAAACAAGAGTAGTACACTATGTTTTCTGTCATTATACAGGCAAAATAATGGTTAAAACACAACAAAAGGGGGCCCTAAACAATCTGTGATTTTTTTCCCTACGTTTTAGTTTTCCTCGTTTTAGATTTATTTGGGTTTTCACTCAAAATGACAATTGTTCATAGAGAAACAACATATTTTGATGTTTTGAGTCGATGCTTAAATCACAACCGAAGACAATTTTTGCAGGTCTGGAAGAGTTTTCTAGTGTAATTCCTCTTTAATTGCGCATTTGGCCCTTTAATTGCGCAGAGTGAGGAATGTGCTGTCTAATGTGCCTGTCTAGTGATGGTTCTTTACCGCTTCTGCTCATTTCATGGAAAAGTTTGCAAATAACAAATAATAGATACAAATGGTATACTGACTCATGATATACTTCTGCCAGATAAGTCTAATTTGTAGTTAATATTTAATAGAGAAGGTTTTGGGGAAAGTATTGGGGAAAGTGTGTAGTCAGTGTCAACCCACTGACTTCCCCCTTAGTGATGGACAAATGCGCCGACCACACAAACAGACAGGGGCAACATTGCTGGACATTAATTGTCAGATATTGTGATAGGTTTGGAATTTTAAGCCAATAGTGACTAACCAGGAGTGGCATAATGGAACACATGAAAATTGGTGGAACACATGAAAAATTGCATGTACTTTCAGAATTGTTTGGGCTGCGATGTACAGGTAGCTCGTGATCGACATGTTGGAGATCCCTGCCCTAAACCCTCCCTGAACGCTTGAAAAGAAACAAGTACCTTCCCCTATACCCAAAAAAATAATTAAAACAAAGTGGATAAAATAGAAAATGTCTAACATTTACCCTCACTTCTTTAACAGACCAGAGTCTTAGATGTGCAGTTTTATAAACTGTTCTTCGTCCTGGAAGCATTACACGGCAACGCGAGAATTTTGATAGTACACATGGCTATGAGCCGGAAGGTTGTGGGTTTACAGACCAGTGTAGACCAGAATAGGAGTGAAAATATCTCCTTATTAGTAAAAGCATTGCATGAATCTATCATTGTATTTGCAGGTCCGGGGGAAAAAAAACATTTTTTTATAGACATTTCATTCAATTCTACGTCATTTGACATATTAGCAGAACATTTTTAATACCTAACAAATTACCGAAATTACAGGCTAAGAATGGAAAGACAGATAGACCTATGTCTTCATCTTATCATATTTCTCAAATGCCAAATCAGTGTGTCTTGTTTGCAATGAAACTGTCCCTGTTTGCAAATAATGAAATCTGAGGTGTTTTAGGAATCTGAGCAGGGTACTGTACTTTCAAAAGGTAGGCCTACTTTTCCACCACCGACAGAGTAGGCTTACCTATGCAGAAATATGTAAGCTTTAAGTGCTGGCTACTCTTCTTCCATGGCTTAACCCAATGAGAGATGATCACAAGTGCTTCCCTAAAAGCTGTCTGGGTTTAAACATCTATTGTACAGAAAGTGAATAGCTTAATGAATTGATAGTGAAAGAATTCGGATACTTCCCAAGCCAAGTCTATTTATGTCTTCTCAACTATAGAAGGTTGTAGCTCAGCCTCTGAATGTCAAAGAAAGGAAACAATGATATCCACATATGCATTGGTGTCACCTCTTTACCAATTATTTTACAGTTTGTTTCTAGCATAAAGCATAGCGGACCAAAGTGGTGTGTCACGCCTTGATCTGTTTCACCTGTCCTTGTGCTTGTCTCCACCCCTCCAGGTGTTGCTTATTATCCCCGGTGTATTTATCCCTGTGTTTCCTGTCTCTCTGTGCCAGTTCGTCTTGTTTTGCCATGTCAACCAGCGGTTTTCTTAAATCCTATTTTTTCCCCAGTCTCTGTTTTTGCCTAGACCTCCTGGTTTTGACCCTTGCCTGTCCTGACGCCTAATCCACCTGTCTGACCACTCTGCCTGTTCTGAACCTCAAGCCTGCCTATCCCCTTGTACTGTTTGGACTCGGACCTGATCACTGAACCACTGCCTGTCCTGTCCCCGACCTGCCTTCTGCCACCCCTTTAGTTATAATAAATATCGGAGCTCAACCATCTGCCTCCTGTGTCTGCATCTGGGTCTCGCCTTGTGCCCTTATAGTACGAAATGGCCATGACAGACCCAACAGACTTGGACCAGCTCCGTCACATTGTCTCCCTTCAGGGAGCCACCATTGGGAGGTATGCAGCGCTACTGCGAGACCTTTTGGAAGTGCTTCGTTCCCTGAAGGAACACCACGACCAAGGGTTCAAGGCTATAATGGAGTAAATCCGTGAATTCGCTCATAGGCAGCATGCCACATCGGAGACCTCCCAACCACCCAGTAATCTTTCTACTACTAGTGGATTAACCCGGCTCCCCGAGAACCCCGCTTACCACATCCGGAGCGTTATGCAGGCAATCCTGGTACCTGCCGGGCGTTCCTTTCCCAGTGCTCCCTCATTTTCGAACTCCAGCCCTCTTCATTCCCATTGGACCAATCGAAGATAGCGTATTTAATCACACTAATGTCCGGAAGGATGTTCTCCTGGGCAACGTCCGTGTGGGAGCAGCAATCCGCTGTGTGCCATAGCCTGGAGGAAATCATGGCAGATGTGAGGAAGGTTTTTGATTCTCCGTCCCCGGGAGGGAGGCGGCTCAACAACTACTGCAGGTACATCAGAACTCACGTAGTTTGGCAAACTACGCAGTAGATATTCGCACATTGGCCACCGAGAGTTCCTGGAATCCGGAGGCTGTTTGACACCTTCCTCCATGGACTGTTGTAGGGGGAAAAGGACGGGACCTCGATTCCCTCATCTCCCTGGCGATTAAGATTCCTGGGCGCCTACGAGAACTCCAGTGTGCAAGGTCGGGTCTCAGGAGCACTCATTCGTCTGCTGATGCTGGCACATGTCCTAAGGAATCTGGAAATCCCCGAAGTGTGTGTTTCTGAGGAGAGCCGAAAACAGCTGACAGGTTCCACGAGAATCATTGGCGACGGGTGAGTTGGATACTCCTGAGCCCATGCAACTGGGAATAGCGAGATTATCGGTTGGGGAAGGCTCATGTAGGCTGAATTTTAACTGTTGTCTGTACTGTGGAGGGGCTGGACATTATATAGCCACTTGCACTGTTAAGAAACCATTTCCGTTAGTGGGTATAAGTACTCTGGTGAGCCAGACTGGGAGTCCCATAATTTCCATCACCCGCACACCTTTTTTTGTGATTCTGCTATAGGGAGACCAGTCAAAGTCTCTCCGGGTGCTCATTGACTCTGGGGCTGATGAAAGTTTTATGTATTCTACCATGGATTCTGAATTATGTATTCCCACTCAACTTCTCTCTGCCCCCATGGATGCAAGGTCACTGGACGGCCGCTCTATTGGAAGAGTCACCCACAGTGAGACCATACAGTTTCAATTCTTCCCATGTTCCTCTGGTTGTGGGATTTTCTTGACTCCAGAAACACAATCCTGTTATTGACTGGACCATGAGCTCCATCCTGGGTTGGAGCCCATTTTGTCATTCCGAGCGCCTTAAAGCGGAACAGCTGTCATTGAGACATCCCTCTCAGGATGTAAGCAAAGCCTCAGATGTCTCTGCTGTTCCCAGGAGTACCATGACCTCCTGGAGGTCTTCAGTAAGGTAAGTGCTACTTCTCTTCCCCTGCACCGTCCTTATGATTGTGCCATTGATCTCCTCCCAGGCACCACACCACCTCATGCTCGGCTATATTTTCTATCCGGCCCAGAGACCAAGGCCATGGAGTACATTGAGGATTCTCTGGATACTGGAGGCATCTGTCCGTTTGCATCTCCTGCCGGCGCGGGGTTTTTCTTTGTGGAGAAGAAGGACCAGACCCTGCGTCCGTGCATTGACTACCGGGTCTGAATGATATAAAGATCAATAATCGTTACCCCCTACCTCTCCTCGGAATTCGAACCTCGCCAGGGGCTACCATTTTTTTCCAAGCTGGACTTTCGGAGTCAAAGTCTCAGTCTGGTCCTGGAATGGGCTCATTCTTCCAGGCTGACCTGTCATCCAGGTTCCAGTCGAACCCTAGCCTTCCTCCGACAACGTTTATGGTGGCCCACAATGGTTCCTGATGTCTCTGCCTTCATCGCTGCGTGCACTGTGTGCTCAGAGCAAGACTCCACGGCAAGCGCCTTTTGGCCTCCTTCAACCACTGCCTGTCCCTCATCATCCCTGGTCCCATATCTCTCTGGACTTTGTCACTGAGCTCCCTCCATCTGATTGCAACACCATCATTTCTGACGGTAGTGGATCGGTTCTCCAAGGCTGCCCATTTCATACCTCTCCCCAAACTACCCTCTGCCAAGGAGACGGCCCAGCTTATGGTGCAGCACGTCTTCCCGGATCCATGGATTCCTGGTGGACATGGTCTCCAACCAGGGTCCTCAGTTCTCATCTCAGTTCTGGAAGGCATTCTGCACCCTTATTGGGTCGTCGGCCAGCCTGTCCTCCAGATTCCAATCCCAATCCAACGGCCAGTCAGAGCGAGCTAACCAGGACCTGGAAACCACCTTAAGATGCCTGGTCTCAACCAACCCCACCACCTGGAACTGACAACTGGTCTGGGTGGAGTATGCCCGGAACACCCTTCCCTGTTCAGCGATGGGACTCTCCCCTTTTGAGTGCTCTATGGGAGATCAGCCTCCCCTCTTCCCAGAACAAGAGCAGGAGGTCAATGTACCCTCGGCCTAGATGTTTGTCCACTGCTGTCGACGTACCTGGAGAAGAGCTCGGGCGGCACTTCTCAAGACCAACTCCAGGTATCGTTGACAAGTGGACCGCCGCCAGACTCCAGCTCCCCGTTACTGCATCAGGCAGAGGGTATGGCTCTCCACACGTGACCTGCCCCTTTGGGTGGAGTTCCACAAACTGTTCCCCCATTTCATTGGCACTTTCCAATCTCTCGAGTCCTTAGTTCCACTGCTGTCCATCTTGTTACCCCATACCCTCTGTTTTCACCTGTTCTGACCTCAAGCCCGCCTATCATCTGGTACTGTTTGGAGTGGTTTATCAACTCTCGCCTGTCCCTGACCTGCCTTCTGTCTACCCCTTTTGTTATAATAAATATCGGAGCTCAACCATCTGCCTCTTGTGTCTGCATTTGGGTCTCGTCTTGTGCACTTATACAGTGTTATACTGAAGATTACTTTATATAATTATTTACGTTTTATTTTCTTCAAATCTTAAACTAACAAGGCCTATGACATAAGGCCTATTGCATACCCCCTCAATTTGAGTCTGTTGTTTTAACATAACAGCCCTTCACTGACACAGAGGTAGGCTATTTAAAGAGTGCGTGTTGGGTGGAGGAATTGACCTAGAAATGTATGGATATACAGTACAATCAAAGTATTCAGACCTCTTGACTTTTTCCACATTTTGTTACGTTACCTTATCATAAAATAGATTAAATTGTTTTTCCCCCCTCATCACACTTCACACAATACCCCATAATGACATAGCAAAAACAGTTATTTAGACATTTTTGCAAATTTCCCCAAAATGTAACTGCAATATCACATTTACACACTAAATATTCAGGCCCTTTACTCAGTACTTTGAAACACCTTTGGCAGTGATTACAGCCTTGAGTCTTATTGGATATGACGCTACAAGCTTGGCCCACCTGTATTTGTGGAGTTTCTCCCATTCTTCTCTGCAGATCCTCTCAAGCTCTGTCAGGTTGGATGGGGTATGTTGCTGCACAGCTATTTTCAGGTCTCCAGAGATGTTCAGTCAGGTTCAAGTCTGGACTCTTGCTGGGCCACTCAAGGACATTCAAAGACTTGTCCCGAAGCCACTCTTGCGTTTTCTTGGCTATGAGCTTTGGGTCGTAGGTCATGTTGGAAGGTAAACCTTCGCCTCAGTCTGAGGTCCTGAGTCTTTAGGTTCCTTTTGGCAAACTCCAAGCGAGCTGTCATGTGACTTCTGTCTAGCCCCTCTACCATAAAGGCCTGATTGTTGGAGTGCTGCAGAGATGGTTGTCCTTCTGGAAGGTTTTCCCATCTCCACAGAGGAACTCTGGAGCTCTGTCAGAGTGACCATCGGTTTCTTGGTCACCTCCCTGACCAAGGCCCTTCTCCCCCGATTGCTCAGTTTGGCCGGGCGGACAGTTCAAGGAAGAGTCATGGTGGTTTAACTTCTTCCATATAAGAATGATGGAGGTCACTGTGTTATTGGGGACAGTCAATGCTGCAGAAGTGTTTTGGTACCCTTCCCCAGATCTGTGCCTCGACACAATCCTGCCTCGGAGCTCTACGGACAATTCATTTGACCTCATGGCTTCGGGGATGTTATATAGACAGGTGTGTGCCTTTCCAAATCATGTCCAATCAATTGAATTGACCACAGGTGGACTCCAATGAAGTTGTAGAAACATCTCAAGGATGATCATTGGAACAGGATGTACCTGAGCTCAATTTTGAGTCTCATAGCAAAGGGTCTGAATATTTATGTAAATAAGTTATTTTTGTTTTTTTAATACACATTTGCAAACATTAAAAAAACGTGTTCCGCTTTGCCATTATGGGGGTATTGTGTGTAGATTGATGAGGAAAACAGTTATTTAGTCCATGTTAGTACATAGCTGTAACCTAACAAAATGTGGAAAAAGTCAAGGAGTCTAATTTTGTCTGTCATACAGGTAGACCTACCTACCTATTATTTCTTAAATAGGCTCCAACACAAAGCGCTCTTTTTGTTAGTAAAGGGTAATTAAAATGAAGGTTGAAATGAATTATGCCTACTTGAATTTGCCTAGTTTCAGCACCATGAGCAGTCCATTCTTATTGATTGTGCCATGGCTGTTGCTTCAAGTTTCAGCTCTACAATGTAAGTTACTCGAATCCAGCTTATTGTGAGGTCAATAACTTTGATAAATGCATCGTGGGCAAGAAACATATTGTTTTTATTCAAATCAATTATCTTAGTAGCAAGCTATCAAAGTTTACCTCCGTCCTCCTCATCTCATCAACTTCTTGCCTTTGTTCTGTTGTCTGTGCCCAATACTGTTTGCACCATGTTTTGTGCTACTACCATGTTTTTCTGCTGCCATGTTGTGTTGTTGTCATGTGGTGCTGCTACCATGCTGTGTTGTCATGTGTTGCTGTCATGCTATGTTGTTGTCTTAGGTCTCTCTTTATGTAGTGTTGTGGTGTCTCTCTTGTTGTTTTTTGTGCAATATATATATTTTTTTAATCCTTTCCCCTGTCCCAGCAGGTTGGCCTTTTGGTAGGCCGTCATTGTAAATAAAAATGTGTTCTTAAGTCACTTGCCCAGGTAAACAAAGGTTAAACAAAACATTTAAAAATAAATCTTCACTATCCTTCTCAAATTAAACAAAACATAGGCTATAGGTTAGTCTGTGTGCAAGATGCATTTTTTTTGCACTAGGCCTAATCAAACATTTATTTGGGAAGAAGACTTTGACTCTCCTCCTGAACTGCTACCGTAGGCCTGCACAGCACAGTCATTGGTTAGGCAGCACAAAAAAGTTTTTGATCAGCAAGAGCAGAGTAGGCCGGGGCTCAGGGTTGGAATACCCATTGCAGGGTGTAATGCAGCCTAGTTTTATTTACACCATCCCAGCAGCTATCTTCAAAAAAGCTTTGCTCTGTGCTTCTCTGAGCCTGCACTTTGATTGAGACGTATCATTTGATTGAGACCACTCTAAATAGCCTATAGGTGCACATAATATTGCGTGCCCAGTGGAGAATCAGAGATGAGGGGCGGCATCGGGCACAAATCGATATATACAGTTGAAGTCGGAAGTTTACATACACTTAGGTTGAAGTCATTAAAACTTGTTTTTCAACCAATCCACAAATATCTTGTTAACAAACTATAGTTTTGGCAAGACGATTAGAACATCTACTTTGTGCATGACATTAGTCATTTTTCCAATAATTGTTTACAGACAGATTATTTCACTTATAATTCACTGTATCACAATTCCAGTGGGTCAGAAGTTTGCATACACTAAGTTGACTGTGCCTTTAAACAGCTTGGAAAATTCCAGAAAATTATGTCATGGCTTTAAAAGCTTCTGATAGACTACTTTACATAATTTGAGTCAATTGGAGGTGTACCTGTGGATGTATTTCAAGGCCTACCTTCAAACTCAGTGTCTCTTTGCTTGACATCATGGGAAAATCAAAAGAAATCAGTCAAGACCTCAGAAAAAAAATTGTAGACTTAAACAAGTCTGGTTCATCCTTGGGAGCTATTTCCATATGCCTGAAGGTACCACGTTCAATCCCAGAACAACAGCAAAGGACCTTGTGAAGATGCTGGAGGAAACGAGTACAAAAGTATCTATATCCACAGTAAAACAAGTCCTATATCGACATAACCTGAAAGGCTGCTCAGCAAGGAAGAAGACACTGTTCCAAAACAGCCATAAAAAAGCCAGACTATGGTTTGCAACTGCACATGGAGACAAAGATCATACTTTTCGTCCTCTGGTCTGATGAAACAAAAATAGAACTGTTTGACCATAATGACCATCGTTATGTTTGGAGGAAAAAGGGGGATGCTTGCAAGCTGAAGAACACCATCCCAACCGTGAAGCATGGGGCGAAGCATCAAGTTGTGGGGGTGCTTTGCTGCAGGAGGGACTGGTGCACTTCATCGGGAAGAAAAATTATGTGGATATATTGAAGCAACATCTCAAGACTTCAGTCAGGAAGTTACAGCTTGGTTGCAAATGGGTCTTGCAAATGGACAATGACCCCAAGCATACTTCTAAAATTGTGGCAAAATGGCTTAAGGACAACAAAGTCAAGGTGGTGGAATGGCCATCACAAAGACCTGACCTCAATACTATAGAAAATATCTGGGCAGAACTGAAAAAGCGTGTGCAAGCAAGGAGGCCTACAAACCTGATTCAGTTGCACCAGCTCTGTCAGGAGGAATGGGCCAAAATTCACCCAACTTATTGTGGGAAGCTTGTGGAAGGCTAGCCGAAAAGTTTGACCCAAGTTAAACAATTTGAAGGCAATGCTACCAAATACTAATTGAGTGTATGTAAACTTCTGACCCACTGTGAATGTGATGAAATAAATAAAAGCTGAAATAAATCATTCTCTCTACTATTATTCTGACATTTCACATTCTTAAAATAAAGTGGTGATCCTAACTGACCTAAGACAGGGAATTTTTACTCTGATTAAATGTCAGGAATTGTAAAAAACAAAACAAAAAAAACTGAGTTTAAGGTGTATGTAAACTTCCTAGTTCAACTGTTGCTTAATAATAAACATTCTAGATTCCATAAAGAAAAACATAATACTTAACCCTCCCCTTGACTGAAACTGAAAAAGCATGACCCTCCCCCATTTTTCTCCAGGTAAACATTCTGTGCATATCGATCCATCTCTTATCTGCATGTTGTCAAATAAAAAACGTACCACATATTCAAACATTCAGACCCCTTGTTTTTCCCCAGTTATATAAGCAGTAACATGATAAATGTACTCTACATTACACAGTACAATTATTCTCTGCCTATCCCTAAACAATGCCAAAATTGACAGTTTGACAAACAAATGTATACCCAATAGGTATAAATTAAAAGCACTTTCCACTGCTTCCAATTTCGTGGGGCGACTGTGTAGAAACCTAATTTTCAAACTTCTGGTCAATATCTGTGTATTTCGTTTTCCAACATTTCTCAACAAGTTTGCATTTTTTTGAGGTACCAGAAGAAAGGCTCACGGGAGGGTTGTGTTTATTTTGCTTTTTGACTCTGAGTTGGAGGGGTGTTTTGCCGAGCAAAGCAAGAGAGAGCACTATTCCATATGGTTGTCAATGTGCATGAGTTACTGCATGAGGTCCCACAGAGAAGTATAGAGATGCATACAGACAACTGGAAAAACAGTTTGCTCTTGGCCCTTCCTTTTTTTCAGAGGCGACCTTTGATTGAGGAATGTTTTGCTGAACAGTGAAATAAGGGAAATTAGTTATTTGAGTTTGTTTTGTGGGAGAATGGAAATGTCCACCCGAGATCTGCTACATAGATATAGTGATAAAATGTCTTCGTCTAACAGCAACCGATCATGGAGTTTCTCTTCAGATTTAAATTGCATGAAGAGTCAGGAAAATCATAGGTAGCTAGTGTGTCATGAAATAATTAACTAACTAATCAGAGTAGTTGATGTTAGATGTGGAGAGTGAACGTTGACTTCGCGATGACAAAATAGGAAATGGTCACATTTTTCCTAACGCACGGACAGTAACTGTCCCACCCTGATCTGTTTCACCTGTCTTGTGCTTGTCTCCACCAGGTGTCTCACATTTGTACCTATTATCTCCTGTTTATTTATACCTCGGACCAGCTCCACAGCGCCATCTCCTTCCAAGGAGCCACCATTGCAAGGCACGAGGAGTTACTGCAATGCCTTATGGATGGGCTCCATACCCTGGCAGAACACCATGACCATGTGTTCGATACCCAGCCTACCCCGGTGTGCCGAGAACCTTGCTTACCTCCTCTGGAGCGCTGCGCTGTAGATTCTGGAATCTGTCAGGCGTTTCTCTCCCAGTGCTCCCTCATCTTTAAGCTGCAGCCTTCTTCGTCCCCGTCGGACCGCTCGAATATGACGTATTTGATAATGCTGATGTCCGGGAGGGCACTTGCCTGGGCTACGGCGGTGTGTGAGCAACAGTCCACTGTTTGCCTCAGTCTGAAGGAGTTTGAGGCGGAGGTAGGAAAAGTGTTCGATTCCCCATTGACCGGGAGAGAGGCTGCTCGTAAGCTGCTTCAACTACATCAAGACTCCAATAGTGTGGCGGACCTCGCTGTGGATTTTCGCACATTGGCGGTTGAGAACCCGGAAGCCCCGTTTGACGCATTCCTTCACAGATTAGAAGAGGAATACCTAGGATAGGATAAAGCAATCCTTCTCACCCCCCCCCTTAAATGATTTAGATGCACTATTGTAAAGTGGCTGTTCCACTGATGTCAGAAGGTGAATTCACCAATTTGTAAGTCGCTCTGGATAAGAGCGTCTGCTAAATGACTTAAATGTAAAAAATGTAAAGAGGTGATTAAAGACGAGCTTGCAGCTCAAGAACTGCCCATGGACCTCAACTCCTCTTAGGCTTGACCATCCGGATTGATGGGCGGCTACAGTAATGTAGGAGGGAGAGGGAGTCTGTTCCCTGTCGACCTCGCTTGTCCTCGATTTCCACTTTGCCTCCGAGGAATCTCTGAAGTCTCCGAAGTCTACATTTCCGAGTGAATTCGATGTCACCCGAGTTCTCTCGGAAATTACAGAGGGCTGTCGCCTTGTCTCTTCCGGAGCCAATGCAACTGGGCAGGGCTAGATTGTCTCCCGCTGAGCCCCTACGCAGACTAAACACCAAGTGCTGTCTGTATTGTGGATCTACAGGACATTTCTTATCTACCTGCCCATTAATAGACTAGGCTCATCAGTAGGTATGAGTACACTGGTGAGCTTTATGGGGAGTTTTCAATCTCTCACTACTCATAACCCCCTCTATGCTACCCTGTTGTGGGAAGTCCAAATCCATTCGGGAGCTCATTTACTCTGGGACCGATAAGAGCTTTATGGACACTACCCTGGTGTCGGAGCTGGGTATCTCCACTCAACCCCTTTCCATCCCTATGGACGTCAGAGCAGTCAGAGTGGCAGTCCCCCACAATACAGTTCGTATCCAGCTGCGAGTGTCAGGCAACCACAGTGAGTCTATGCAGTTTCTTCTCCTGGAGTCTCCTCATGTCAAATCAAATCAAATCAAAGTTTATTTGTCACATGCGCCGAGTACAACAGGTGTAGACCTTACAGTAGAATGCTTACAGGCTCTAACCAATGGTGTGAAAAAAAGGTATGTGTGTTGTGTGTGTGTGTGTGTGTGTGTGTGTGTGTGTGTGTGTGTGTGTGTGTGTGTGTGTGTGTGTGTGTGTGTGTGTGTGTGTGGGTAAGTAAAGAAATAAAACAACAGTAAAAAGACATTTGAAAAAAGAGTAGCAAGGCTATATACGGACACCTGTTAGTACACCTGGTAGTATGTACATGTAGGTATCGTTAAAGTGACTATGCATATATGATAAACAGAGAGTAGCAGAAGCGTGAAAAGAGGGGTTGGCGGGTGGTGGGACACAATGCAGATAGCCCGGTTAGCCAATGTGTGGGAGCACTGGTTGGTCAGGCCATTTAGGTAGTATGTACATGAATGTATAGATAAAGTAACTATGCATATAAGTTAAACAGAGAGTAGCAGCAGCGTAAAAGAGGGGTTGGGGGAGGCACACAATGCAAATAGTCCGGGTAACCATTTGGTTACCTGTTTAGGAGTCTTATGGCTTGGAGGTGAAAACTGTTGAGAAGCCTTTTGGTCCTAGACTTGGCACTCCGGTACCGCTTGCCATACGGTAGTAGAGAGGACCGTCTATGACTGGGGTGAGTGGGGTCTTTGCCCCATTTTTTTTTTAGTGCACCAGCTGTTGTTTACAAATATGCACAGACCGCCCCCTCCTCGTCTTACCGGAATGTGCTGTTCTATCCTGCCGGTGCAGCGTGTATCCCACTAGCTGAATATCCATGTCGTCATTCAGCCACGATTCCGTGAAGCATAGGATATTGCAGTTTTTGATGTCCCGTTGGTAGGATATTTGTGATCGTACCTCACCTAGTTTATTGTCCAATGATTGCACGTTGGCGAGTAATATTGATGGTAACGGCAGCTTTCCTAGTTGTTTTCTGCGGGTCCGGACAAGGCTTCTGGCTCTTTGTCCTCTGAGTCGCTTCCTTTTGCGAATAATTGGGATGTCTGCCCTGTGGGGTGTTTGGAGAATATCATGTTACTCCTGCTTGTTGTTGTTGTTGAAGAAATCTTTGTCTAATCCGAGGTGAGTGATCGCTGCCCTGATATCCAGAAGCTCTTTTCTTCCATAAGATACGGTTGCAGAAACATTATGTACAAAATAATTTACAAATATCGCGAAAATCCCCCACATAATAGCACAATTGGTAAGGAGACCGTAAAACGTCGGCCATCTCCTCCGGCACCATTTTATTGCCCATGGAACTATGACGTGGGAAATTGAGAATGTACCCATGGTTTTGTGGTTTCCATGGCTCCAGAGGCACAATCCCCTAATCGACTGGGCTACAGGTTCCATCATGGGTTGGAGTCCATTTCGCCATGCACAATGTCTGAATTTCGCGCAGCCTGCCCCAGGAAAGCCTCGGATCTCTCCGCCATTCCCGTGGACTACCAGGACTTATAGGAGGGTTTCATCTCTGCCCGTGCCACATCTCTTCCTCTGCATCGGCCCTACGACTGTGCTTTGGAGACCAAAGCGATGGAAGGGTATATTGAGCACTCTCTTGCTTGGGATTATGAGTCCATCTTCCTCCCCGTGGGCACAGGATTCTTCTTTGTGGAGAAGGACAAGACCCTGCGTTCATGTATTGACTACCGGGAACTTAATGACATTACGGTTAAAAACATTCCATGTCAGATATATATATATATTGATTGATTGTTTTTATTCAAATGGAATGGAGTAGAACAGCAAACACACACATGGCCTCTGCACCTGCTACTCCTCTCCATTTCCATATGAAATAGCCATTGGGTGCTGTTCAGGGGAGGGCAGGCCCACAACAATGGCCGAAGTTGAAAGGAGCAGCACTTCACCTTAGTGACTGTTCCCTCTGCTCTATATAATACATATCTGTATATTTTATGTGATGATAAAAGGCTCATACAATACAAATATTTTTTTAAATGTTTTCTTTCACAGTGATAGCGACTCAGACTGGGAACCCCCGGTGCCAAGCTGCCCGCTCTACCTTTGCCCCCTCCATTCCTGCCTCCAGTGGTGTTCATATGCCACAGTTCATTACTGCAGGCATGACTGTGCCTCAGGACGAAAAGGGCACAGCATGGAAGCGTCGTTGTGTTCTGTGTCACATGACCTGCACCACTTGTTCAGTTTGCCTCTGATTTACATCAGAAAGAGACTGCTATGGGACATGGCACAGGCAGCAAAATATTGTGTAGAGGACTTCCAAAGGGTGTACTGTTTTTTTTAAATATTTATTTTCTTAAATCTTTTTTTGTTGTGTTAGAATTGCTTTTTGATATGTTGTATATAGTTATTTGCACTGTTGTATATAGTTATAGGTAATTTCACCAATTCGGCCACTTGGGTACATTTGGGCAACTTGTGTGGGACACCTGGGTGACTTCATGCTAAATGTCATGTAGCTCACCCATTCTTGAAGTTATCAGTCTGAAACTTTGCACACCTACAGTTGCCCTCTTGTGTTATCCATCAAAATGATCTCCAGCCTCCTATCTGACTGTGTGGCTATTCTAGTACATGTGAAAGATGATACTACGACAATAAAAAACAGAAAACGTATGCTCTTTCTTTCTCTTTTCTTCCACCAGATCTACTGTGTTATATTCTCCTACATTCAATTAACAGTTCCACAAACTTCAGAATGTTTCCATTCAAATGATACCAATAATATGCAGATCCTTGCCTCTGGGGCTGAGCTACAGGCAGTTAGATTAGGGTATGTCTTCAGGTGGAAATTGAGAACAAGGGATGCAGCCATAAGAGGTTAAAGTTACCAGCCTCAAATTGCAGCCCAAATAAATGCTTCACAGAGTTACAGACACATCTCAAAATCAACTGTTCAGAGGAGACTGCGTGAAATCAGTCCTTCATGGTCGAATTGTTTTGAAGAAACCTCTACTAAAGCACACCAATAAGAAGAATTGACTTGCTTGGGCCATGAGCAATGAACATTAGATCAGTGGAAATCTGTCATTTTGCCTGATGAGTCCAAACTGAGATTTTTGGTTCCAACCGCCATGTCTTTGTGAGATGCAGACTAGGTGAACAGATGATTTCTGCATGTGTAGTTCCCACCATGAAGCATGGAGGAGGTGTGATGGTGTGGGGGTGCTTTGCTGGTGACACTATCTGTGATTTATTTAGAATTCAAGCATTCTGCAGCGATACGCCATCCCATTTTGTTAGCGCTTAGTGGGACTATCATTTGTTTTTCAACAGGACAATGACCCAACACTCCTCCAGGCTGTGTAAGGGCTATTCGACCAAGAAGGAGAGTGATGGAGTGCTGCATCAGATGACCTGGCCTCCACAATCACCCGACCACAACCCAATTGAGATGGTTTGGGATGAGTTGGACCGCAGAGTGAAGGAAAAGCAGCCAACAAGTGCTCAGCATATGTGGGAACTCATTCAAGACAGTTGGATAAGCATTCCAGTTGAAGCTAGTTGAGAGAATGCCAAGAGTGTGCAAAGATGTCTTCAAGGCAAAGGGTGGCTACTTTGAAGAATCTAAAATATAGTTTGTTCGACACTTTTTTGGTTACAACATCATTCCATATGTGTTATTTTTTAGTTTTGATGTCTTCACTATTATTCTATAATGTAGACAATAGTACAAATATAGAAAAACCCTTGAATGAGTAAGTTTGTCCAAACTTTTGACTGGTACTTAAGCTACAAAACAATGAAATGGGGGAGTTTTTGTGATGTGTTGGTGATTTGTTGGATGTGAGTATTGTAGATCTGTCTGCCACTGAGAGGCCATCAGAAATACAGTCAGCTAGAAATAAGACCTCAAATGACTTGTTTGTGGTGCTCCTATAGCCTTGCTGTTTCCATATGTTGTGCCTCACACAGAAAATTCTATCGCCATGAAAGTAGAACTATGCACCGCACTTATCCCTATTTTTTTAGACACATCAAAAGCCACCTCAAGTCGAAGCAGATACCCAAAATGATTTCTGATAGGCAAATAGCCACTGTCAAAGTGTATTGGCTCCTCTGTTGTTTGAGCAGGCGTAGGAAGCCCTGAGAGATTTACAAGCCCAGAAGTGCTTTAGAATTACAGTACAGCAGGGCCTGGCGCGGAAAGAGTCCAGAGTGCAGGTTGGGTCCGGGCAGTTGCTCTATAAAGGTTGTAGGTTATAAATACTCTACGGGGTAGTAAAGCTGTCATATCCTTCCTGAAGCACAAAACGCCTGGCCTTGAAGAGGGCCCAACCACTGCGACATCCTCCTGTTTCTCTCCCATCCTTCCTCGTACTCATCCCCCTCTCCCTCTCCCCCGTCTCCCTCTCTGCCCTCTCTCTGTCCTAGCAGCAGTTTGCCTACTGGGTAAACAGGAAGTTTGATGGTGGAGGCTGGAGCCTTGGGCGTCCCGCAGCAGTCAGATGTCAGTCTGTTCTCCTCAGCGGTGTTAGTGTTTGTGCATGTGCATGTGTGTGCACTGATGCTCAGACAGACAGAAGTGCCTATGCGTGTAATCGTGACTAGGGTTAACTGATCACACACACACACACACACACACACACACACACACACACACACACACACACACACACACACACACACACACATGCGCATCAGACCAGCAGACCTGCATGGGGGTCATCAGATGCAGGCTGTGTGCAGTTTGATGTGCCATGTTGATAGCTTTAATATCAATGGGTCTGGGGGCATCGGCTTACATCAACTTCCTGGCTTTTACAAAAGATTAGAGAGGAGGGACGTACAGGTACCTGTATTGGTGTGTGAAAGGAGCTTCGTCTTCAATGCTCACCGTGTTCTGATGTTCTGGTCCTTTCCTCCTCTTTAGAAAGCACTGGAACAAAAGGCCTTTCTGTTTAGCCATTTTCTTTCTTTTATGAATATAATTTCAAAAGCTGAAAGAAGAAAGGCTACCGCTCTGTTTGGTGTCACTGACTCTTGAATTTTACCTCACCATTTTAGCTCACTATAACAATGGCTGAGGTGGTTTCGATCAAAGGGACAGAGGTAGATTCTAGGTTGTTATTTTTGAATCTGTTGTGATATAGAATGCTTTGAAAAATCAAGATGCAATTTTTATTTGCTGTATTTTGCGAGTTTGCATCAAGTGTCTCTTAGACATGCCCTTCTTGACCCGGAGGGATTTTCTAAGCTCTTGCACATTTTCATTTAAGGAATTGTACATGTGGTCCTTAGAATGCTGTGTGTGAGGAGTTGGTGAATCAACAATGTTTCATGGAGATGGGTTAGTTGGCTTTTTGCAAGGATAAGCATTAGCATGTGTGTTTTTTCAATTGTGCCTTTTTCAATTGCGATATTGAAGAGTGCACTCACTGTGCGAAGGTCCTCTTATTCAAGACTAACTAAAGCTAACTATTTTGCCTACAGCTTGCCGTACTCTCTCACAAACTCTCTCTCTCGCTCACACTCTCTCAATTACTCACTGACTCATGTATCCAGGCGGAGGTGTTTCTGGAGGAGTGAGTGGGACATGTAGATGCAGCTCCTGGGTCTGAATGCCACTTCCTGGCGTGTGAAAGGCGAGCCGGAGCCCTCCTGAAAGCCTTGTTTGCCATTCCTGTGGCTGTGTGGCCGAGCGCCTCTGAAAAGGGAGTCTGGGGAGGGGGGGGGGCCGGGGGACAATGAGACAAGGAGGGCCACATCCGTGTTGCCAGGTGTTCCTTTTGTGCTCCTCACCTTGCGTTGAGGCATGGAGAGAGCGGGGGTGGGGCGAGTAGGGGGTAGGGTAGGTGAGGGGGAGGGAGGGAGGGGGGGAGAGGGGGGGGGTAGGTGGGAGGAGGATATGGTAGGTGGGGGGAGAGAGGGAGAGAGTTGGGTAGGGTAGGTGGGGGGAGAGAGAGAGTTGGGTAGGGTAGGTGGGGGGAGAGAGAGAGAGTTGGGTAGGGTCCTTGGGGGCAGGTGGGGGAGAGAGGGGTAGGGTAGGTGGGGGGAGAGAGAGAGAGTTGGGTAGGGTAGGTGGGGGAGAGAGAGAGTTGGGTAGGGTGGTGTCCTTGGGGGCAGGTGGGGGAGAGAGGGGTGAGGGTACGGTAGGTGGGGGGGTAGGGTAGGTGGGAGGAGGCTAGGGTAGGTGGGGGGAGAGAGAGAGTTGGGTAGGGTCCTTGGGGGCAGGTGGGGAAGAGAGGGGTGATGGTAGGGTAGGTGGGGGGAGAGAGGGGTGAGGGTAGGGTAGGTAAGTGGGAGAGGGGTGAGGGTAGGGTAGGTGGGGAGAGAGAGAGAGGGGTGAGGGTAGGGGGAGAGAGGGAAAAAGATCCTGCTATTCTTCTAGCAAGGTAATCTGCTGCTGGAGCAGGAAAGGTGCTGTGAGTGCGTGCGTGCGTGTGTGTGTTCGCATGCATCTTTATATGTGTGTGTGTGTGCGTGTGCTTGCTTGCTTGTTTGTGTCTGGGTTCATCTAAGGGTGTGTACTGGGTCTCTATCAGTTTATTCTGTGCAGGTTCATGGATTATGTTTCTGCTGTTATGGTCAGGTGATGACTTTGATAAAATTGTGCATTATCAACGCTGCATTATCATTCATCAATCCACACTATAGCAGCCCTCCCTGCAATAACATGCAGGAGTGTAGACTATATCCTTTTTTTTCACTTTGTAAATAAATTTAAAAAAGTGTGATTGTGTGCACTAGTTTCTTTTGCATTTAGTATACCGTAACATAATAACAGCTGCGGTCATCCCCCTCTTCAAAGGGGGGGACACTCTTGACCCAAACTGCTACAGACCTATATCTATCCTACCATGCCTTTCTAAGGTCTTCGAAAGCCAAGTCAACAAACAGATTACCGATCATTTCGAATCTCACCATACCTTCTCTGCTATGCAATCTGGTTTCTGAGCTGGTCATGGGTGCACCTCAGACACGCTCAAGGTCCTAAACGATATCTTAACCGCCATCGATAAAAAAACATTACTGTGCAGCCGTATTCATTGATCTGGCCAAGGCTTTTGACTCTGTCAATCACCACATCCTCATCGGCAGACTCGACAGCCTTGGTTTCTCAAATGATTGCCTCGCCTGGTTCACCAACTACTTCTCTGATAGAGTTCAGTGTGTCAAATCGGAGGGTCCGCTGTCCGGACCTCTGGCAGTCTCTATGGGGGTGCCACAGGGTTCAATTCTTGGACCGACTCTCTTCTCTGTATACATCAATGAGGTCGCTCTTGCTGCTGGTGAGTCTCTGATCCACCTCTACGCAGACGACACCATTCTGTATACTTCTGGCCCTTCTTTGGACACTGTGTTAACAACCCTCCAGGCAAGCTTCAATGCCATACAACTCTCCTTCAGTGGCCTCCAATTGCTCTTAAATACAAGTAAAACTAAATGCATGCTCTTCAACCGATCGCTACCTGTACCTACCCGCCTGTCCAACATCACTACTCTGGACGGCTCTGACTTGAATACGTGGACAACTACAAATACTTAGGTGTCTGGTTAGACTGTAAACTCTCCTTCCAGACCCATATCAAACATCTCCAATCCAAAGTTAAATCTCGAATTGGCTTCCTATTTCGCAACAAAGCATCCTTCACTCATGCTGCCAAACATACACTTGTAAAACTGACCATCCTACCAATCGTCGACTTTGGCGATGTCTTTTACAAAATAGCCTCCAATACCCTACTCAACAAATTGGATGCAGTCTATCACAGTGCAATCCGTTTTGTCACCAAAGCCCCATATACTACCCACCATTGCGACCTGTACGCTCTCGTTGGCTGGCCCTCGCTTCATACTCGTCGCCAAACCCACTGGCTCCATGTCATCTACAAGACCCTGCTAGGTAAAGTCCCCTCTTTTCTCAGCTCGCTGGTCACCATAGCATCTTCCACCTGTAGCACACGCTCCAGCAGGTATATCTCTCTTGTCACCCCCAAAACCAATTCTTTCTTTGGCCGCCTCTCCTTCCAGTTCTCTGCTGCCAATGACTGGAACGAATTACAAAAATCTCTGAAACTGGAAACACTTATCTCCCTCACTAGCTTTAAGCACCAACTGTCAGAGCAGCTCACAGATTACTGCACCTGTACATAGCCCACCTATAATTTAGCCCAAACAACTACCTCTTTCCCTACTGTAATTAATTAATTTATTTATTTTGCTCCTTTGCACCCCATTATTTTTATTTCTACTTTGCACATTCTTCCATTGCAAATCTACCATTCCAGTGTTTTACTTGCTATATTGTATTTACTTTGCCACCATGGCCTTTTTTTGCCTTTACCTCCCTTATCTCACCTCATTTGCTCACATCGTATATAGACTTGTTTATACTGTATTATTGACTGTATGTTTGTTTTACTCCATGTATAACTCTGTGTCGTTGTATGTGTCGAACTGCTTTGCTTTATCTTGGCCAGGTCGCAATTGTAAATGAGAACTTGTTCTCAACTTGCCTACCTGGTTAAATAAAGGTGAAATAAAAAATAAATAAAAAATAAAACATAATGTTGCTCACACTATCTATGTACTGTACACCAAGAGAGATTCAAAGAAGTAGGTGGAAGAGGACTGTTTTGTATAGGTACCGACGTTTGGTTTTGGGTTTGTTAATATGGTGATTAACGATTTTAACAGCATGCGAATAGACCTGTTTGTCTATCTTTAGAAATGCATGGTGTTTTTTTCCCGCCAGGGAATCACCTAGATCCGGAGTGTTACACAACTGGAGGCGTGGTTCGTTGGCAGAGTTTTAAATGAGCGTAATAAATAAATAATAATAATATGTCCCATTTAGCAGACGCTTTTGTCCAAAGCGACTTACAAGTCGGCTGGGGCCACTACTTTTACATATGGGTGGCCCCAGCGGGAATCGAACCCACGACGCTTGGTGTTGCAAGCGCCATGCTCTACCGACTGAGCCACACAGGACCGGACAATATTACAGGACAATATTAGACAGCAAGCGCTGCAGCACTTGTACATTAACCCACCCATTAGCTACCAGACAGAAAAACAGTTAGCCTGTAGCTTTTAGCTAGCCTGTAGCTTTTAGCTAGCCTGTAGCTTTTAGCTAGCCTGTTGCTTTTAACTAGCCTTTAGCTTCTAGCTAGCCTGTATCTTTTAGCTAGCCTGTAGCTTTTAGCTAGCCTTTAGCTTTTAACTAGCCTTTATCTTTTAACTAGCCTTTAGCTTTTAGCTAGCCTTTAGCTTTTAGCTAGCCTGTAGCTTTTAGCTAGCCTTTAGCTTTTATCTAGCCTTTAGCTTTTAACTAGACACTATTCGTCCAAATTGTTTATAAGCCACGTCCTTCTTGTGCATTTCGATCGGCTCCCAGTCAATCACTTTAACCTGAATATATTTAATTTATATAAGACATTGAATCACTAAATAAGCATCTACTTGTATGTTTACATACACCACTATCAGTGACATACCGCAGTTTCGTGGGGTCTCAGGGGGAAAAAAGGTGCCGTTTTATGGCTAATCACATGGTGTTCTACATATTTTGCAGTAAGGCTGAGAGAATTTTGCATTTTTAAAGCTAATGTCCTGCAATTCTACACATTGCCATGGGGCAGAGAAAACATTTTTCAGTTTTACAGCTAATTTCCTGTCATTTAACATATTCTTTTGCCATGGCTTATGACATGTTCATATGTTATCTGGGTAGGGGGCGCCTGGCAAGGCTTGACGGGGTACGCCAGTGACCGCTATATATGTCACAGTCCAGGAGTGTATGATTCCATCACCAGGAGCTTACTGTATGAAAGAGGCTGGTGCATGCTGTTGTATTTCCCTCTCATTGCCCAAGGTCAGGAAAGCGTAAACTAATATCCTCTTGTAAAATACAGGATGTTTGTCTCTGCAAACAGGACGTGCACTATTGCTGATTTGAGTCTAGTGGTCAGAGTTTATTTAGGAGAAAGGCCATAGTGTCATGCAGAGTCAGGTTATCCACACAGCATTCATGTTCACAATGGTAGTATTCCATTAGTTCTTTGATCACCACTGAAAGGGAGATCTGCCACAAACGCACATTGATTGTCATTAATATGAAAGTTAATGAAAATAGAAAATTGGGTTGCTGGTTTATGGTCGATAGCACAACACAGTGTTTCCACTAGGAGTTCTTCTCTCTCATAATCCAATATCAGCTGTCTCCCATGTCTGACGTAAAGAATGCTAGCTCGGACAAGTGACCTTGCGGCTGGAGTCTATTTTGTAGCTCATGGCGCTGACTGTCTCTATATCTGTTGGTGGGTCATCTCTCTCCTCCGCTGTCCATGCTTGCCCCCTCAGTCATCACCATGGCGACAGCCAGTCTGACCTGGAATGTTGCTTCGCACTAGCGAGGCTTTGCTACCACCACCCTCCCCCCACCCCTGAAGCTGAAAGTATCAATTAGGGCGACTCCCCCCCCCCCTTCACATAACTCATGCAATCGGAACTCGGAAGAACACCAATTCGACAAAATTACACTTTCTCAAATTGCAGGAAAACTCTTCACTGATGGGCGTCCTCCTTCTTAAGTGAGTGGGTCTATTGTTTCACGCCTCGACCCCTTCCCTCCTCCCTGTGCCGTCTATCCTTCCAAGCCAGAGACGTTGGACAGGTAACTCCCTGGCAGCACTGCAGAAGTGCTTTGTCTCAGTGGGTCTAGACAGAGGTATAGATTAAAGGGAAATGTGCTATATGAAATAAAAAACATTGATTTGATTGTTCTGTCATTAGATGAAATGATGTGGTCTGTACTGCCACAAACGAGATGCACATTTTTTCTTCACCTTGATTATTTTTCTTATTTCACATTCACCCACATATGAAGGATGTTACTGTGTTTGTTCATCTCGTAACTTTTGATCAACAACCTATGGTTTTTAAGAGAACAACTCCTGTTAGCTTTTGCAATGACCTTGTAGCCTATGTATCTGAATATGCTATTCAGGCTAGCCACGTTATTAGGAAAAGTTATATCTACTGCTACTGAGTGGTCCTTGATGAAAAGAAACCATGGGGATGGTTGGTTTAAGTCAGACAGAATGGGAGGTAGAGATAGACACAAGGGGAAGAAAAGAGGAGAAGTGAGAGGGGAAGTAGAGAGTGAGGGAGTACTAATGAAATAGAGGCCGAGGTGGTGCAAATCCCTCTAAATGACAGGACACAATTAGACAATAGCTGGTGCTGCACACCCAGTGATGCCCTTTAGTGCCCTCCTCCGCTCAGATGTAAATCCTGATCCCTTCGCCTGTAGTGACATCTCCATGCTCAGCATCCATGTCCTATCCTCAATGCACCCTATTCCTGGAGCCTTCCCAATTCCTGTTCCTATCCCCATTCTCCTCCCTGTGGTCTCCATTCTCCTCCCTGTGGTCTCCATTCTCTTCCCTGTGGTCTCCATTCCCGCCTGTGTAATCTGTCACGCCAATCCCAGACCTTTTTTTCCAAGGTGTTTCACAGGGCTCTGTTCCAGGACCTCTTCTGTTTTTATCCCTACTTCAAAACATTTTGGGCGGGACTTGAGCTGGAGTTTTATTTCAAGACCATGAAGTCTGTAGTGTAGAGATGTACTAATGGCAACGGAGAAACACTCTCCACATCCAGTAAACTGCTATTGTGGAGGTCAAACTGTTAATAAGGATTATCTTTGTGTGCTCTTTGTCATCTCTTCTGCTCTCTAAAAGAATAGCCGAGTATCTCAGCTCAGCTTGGTTGCATTGAATTTGATGGGAAGTTCCTAAAAAAGATCAATGATTTAGGAAAGAGGTCAATGATCACCACATAAATAACGTTCCACTGCAAAGGAGGGCTTGGGAGCAGATGTGTCTTTTGCACTTGGCACAGGGTTGCCTACCCGGATCAAAAAAGGCCCAACCCTCCGACCATAAACATGTCCTCCCTCAACCCCAAACGGTGGCTACACAGGACCAGCCCTGGTGCACAGCATGCCTCCCCCTCCCTCCCTCTCTCTCTTTCTGTTTCAACACGTCCCTCTCTCAACTTCCTTCCTGTCCCGCCCTCTGAATTTTAATACCTGCCTGTCATGTTTTCTTCCCTTCACCAGACCCTTGCTGTGCATCTAGTAATTACCACAGCACCAAGAAAACCCTTTCATTTAAAGGATTGGCAATTATCTCAGAGAACACAATAAAAGTGCTTCCCCTTTGGAGAAAAGGGGGATTTTTTAACCTGTACGGTGCAGAATGTTGCGCCGCCTCACACTTGAAGCAGGGGAGCGGAGGTGGAGGAGGTGGAGGCAGGGAAAAGGGCTTTGTAGATGTTTTTTTCACATGCTCAGATATCTCAATATCACAGAGAGGCTGGGAAACAACGAGGGTAAAGTGTTGGGCCTTTATTGCCCAAGATTTCTTCCTCCTCGTTGTGAAGTCACAGCTCTTAAAATATGAATGTGGTTGGGAGAGAGAGGCTGAAATAGCTAACTTTGAAAGGCCTAATTTCCCCCTCTGGGGGAAGTTGTTAAGTCCATTGGAAATAACAGCTTTATTGCACCATGGGCCGCTCGATAGCGACCAACCAAGCTTGATCCTGATACGTTATGAGTGCCATGACATGCGGATGCTACCCCACCAACACTGGAGGCAAATTGACAAACCTACTATTCTGCTTTTTCAGTTAACGTGTCATTAGGTGGAAAGGGTTGAGGTGCTGAATGCATGAACAGATGATTGCAAGCTTAAACAACTTAACGTAATGTGACCAACATTATTTTGTAGAAACTATACTGAATAAAAATAGACATGTAAAGTGTTGGTCCCATGTTTCATGAGCTGAAATAAAAGATCCCAGAAATGTTCCATACGCTCAAAAAGCTTATTTATCAAAAATGTTGAGCACACATTTGTTTACATCCCTTTTAGTGAGCATTTCTCCTTCACCAAAATAGTCTGTCCACCTGGCTGGTGTGGCATATCAAAAAGCTGATTAAACATCATGATCATTACACAGGGGCACCTTGTGCTGGGGACAATAAAAGGCCACTCTAAAATGTGCAGTTCTGTTACACAACACAATGTCACTGATATCTCAAGTTTTAAGGAGTGTTCAATTGGCATGCTGACTACAGGAATGTCCACCAGAGCTGTTGCCAGAGAATATAATGTTATTTTCCCTACCATAAGCCCCCTCCATTGTTGTTTTAGAGAATTTGGCTGTACATCCAACCTGCCTCACTGCCGCAGACCACATGTAACTACGCCAGCCCAGGACCTCCGCATCCTTCTTCACTTGCATGATCATCTGAGACCAGCCACCCAGACAGCTGATGAATCTGTGGGTTTGCACAACCAAAGAATTTCAGCACAAACTGTCAGAAACCATCTCAGGGAAGCTCATCTGTATGTTCGTCGTCCTCATCAGGGTCTTGAACTGACTGCAGTTCAGCGTCTTAACTGACTTCAGCGGACAAATGCTCATCTTCAATGGCCACTGGCAAGCTCGATAACTGTGCTTTTTACGGATGAATCCCTGTTTCAACTGTACCGGACAGACGGCAGACAGTATGGCGTGATGTGGGCGAGTGGTTTGCTGATGTCAACGTTGTGAACAGAGTGCCCCATGGTGGCGGTGGGGTTATGGTATGGGCAGGCATAAGACATGGACAACGAACAGAATTGCATTTTATCGATGGCAATTTGAATGCATAGAGATACCGTGACGAAATCCTGAGGCCCATTGTCGTGCCATTCGTCCGCCGCCATCACCTCATGTTTCAGCATGATAATGCACAGACACATGTCGCAATGGTTCCTTACACTATTTCCTTGAATCTGGAAAGGTCCCAGTTCTTCCATACTCACCAGCCATGTATCTGTATTCCCAGTCATGTGAAATACATAGATTAGGGCCTAATGAATTTATTTCAATTGACTGTAACTCAGTAAAATCTTTGAAATTGTAGTATGTTGTGTTTATATTTTTGTTCAGTGTAATAGCAATGGAGGAGAGTTCTAGGAAATATCAATACCAATATTGATATCAATTTGGGTAGTTCATACTTGATAAGAGTACAGGAGTAAAATGTCAAGTAGAGGACAGTGCTGGACCCCTCGCCTGCTGTGTGTTTTGCTCCACCACTACCGTGTTGGGTTTGCGAGGTGCCCCTACTGTGCCTGTCTGGAAGTTCCACCTGTTGTTTTACGCCTCCTGCCCTCCATCTGTGGGGAGCTGAGTTTGGCCGGAACACCCGGTTGCCCCGGTGACACTACAAGCACACAATGCTACCACTGCGGATTGGAACAGGAACTAACCTATCCATGTCAGTCTGCAGGCAGGGTCTGGGGCATTCCTTGTGTTAACAGATGATCTGCTTTCTATTCAAATGGCTCGGGTATCGCGGCTTCGCTCTCTGGTAAAGCGACCCCAGCCAGTCTGCCTTTTTTTAAACCCCAGAGCTCCTTCTACCATTTCCTGTCTTAATTACGTACTCTTTTGTGCTCTTGTTTTTCTCTCTTTCTCTTTCTTTCTCTCTTCCCTCTCTATCCTTCTTACTCTCTCCTTCAAGAAATGAAGAAAGAGATTTTTAAGTTTGGAGTCTGTCAAGGTGTTGTCCTTGATCTCACCCAAAGCACTCTCCACCCCCCCCCCCCCGTCCTCATTTCCTCCTCCTCCCCATCCTCTCTGTGTCTGAAAGGGAATACTGTGTTTTCAGTGCATAAAAGGCTTGGCGCTGTCAAAAGGGTGTATCCACCTGGACCCAGGGAACACACTCAGAGTGGAGCTACAAGTTTCGCTGCTGTATGGGAGAGAAAGGGAAGGAGGCAGGCAGCTGGTAGGGATTACCAGCCAGTTTGATATGTCATACAATTACAAACATACTGAATGTTACCTTGGCTGTACGGAGTGACTCCCTGCCAATGATAACGCTCAACTTTGGAAGGTGGGGCAGGTTCTCTGGTTGGTGGGGTGGGATGGCGTGCGGTAGATAGCTAGACAGGTAAGTGGGCGGAACAGGGGGTGTCTAGTGGAAGTGTGGGGTGTGGTTGGGAGGAGCTGGGGGGGTGTTGTGTACACAATAGGCATGCAAACCAAGTGGGTACTCCATTGTGACAAAAACAAGTTTTGTCACCGTCCCGAACTGGGTCTGGTTACGGGGCAAATCCATCAAAACAGGGTTGGGAGAGGGTGGCCTTGTCTACGTCGAAATCCGACACAGGTCTTCACATGCAGGTTCTCTTTCATTCTCTCTCAATCTCTTTCTTTCATTCTTTCTCCCTCTCTCTGTCTCTGTCTCTCTCTCTTGTTCAAACACTTGGGCCGCTAATTGCTATTTTGAGAGCCAGATATAGCCCAGGTATTTTTTTTCTTAATTAAGTCTGTTGACAGGGTTTCCCCAGTCTAGTCCCAACTCCATCCACTCTGTGTGATCTCCCTGTCCCCCCCTCCACCCCCCTCTGGGTGATATCCCCCCCACCCCCTCTGAGTGATCTCCCTGTCCCCCCCTC